>NC_133028.1:59682500-59752500 GCF_048771995.1 Taeniopygia guttata
CCTGTAGGAAATCATCTTTGCTTTCAATCTGTATACTTATACCAAAGGAACTCTCTGATAGCAAACTGAACTGTTTCAACAGCTCACATGCTCTTTAGCCACACTGTCATCTCACATATGCTGTCAGAAAACACTGACATATTATAACACCCACACTGCAGTAATCCAGCTTGCAAGGATTCCCACTTGTGTCCACTGAGTCCAGCTATGAAATTTATTCAAAAATCCTGGAGCTCCAAATGTGCTTCCCACCACTTTTCTGCATGCCAAAGATTCATCTTGGTTAATCCAGGTCACTGGAAGGCATTTCTTCGATCTGCAGGTTTCCTTCTATGGATCCAGCAGACCTGCTGGAGATGATTTCCTGACTCATGCATATGTAGTAATGATTCCTACATTCCCTGTGCCTCAAGTCATAGTCAACCGAGAGACTGCATCCATGAGAGAGAATCTTTCTGACTTAATCTCTGTGGAGGGATCTTCTACTGAATTTCTTCACCTCTACTTTTTTATAAATGTACTTAAGAGCATTTTCCATCTGAAAGTTGTAAAGAAATGTTTTTATTTCTGTTTTGTCCTAGCCTGGATTGAGTTAAGGATGATTTCAAGATAATAGGATACATCAATGCATTGCTCTCCCAGGAGCATAATAAATCTGTAAACTAGGGTACTAGGGCACATTAGTGTATGCCTCAACTCTCCTCCATGTTCTTCAGAGTATCCAAAGGGTGATAGAACACGTGTCCAAAAAGCTGCAGGGGTTGAAAGCTTGTGTCAGAGGGGTCAGAGGAAGAACAATCTTTTAATAACTCAGAAAGACTAAGAGGAATGCAGCAAAACAGCAGAGCGTTTTGCTTTCATCCAAACATGAAAGATCCTCATTGTCATTTGTAACACGAGCCAATTAAAAAAAAAATTTATACCCAAATGTCTATGAAGTGCCTGAGAGAAAGATGGCTTTACCATTGCAGGTGAAAAACCTGTACCACTTCCTACAATCCAAAGGATGCACAAGAGAGCAAAGCAGGCTGAGCATCACTTCCATAGCTATTTAAGCAAACACAAATCCAGGCTGCTGCAGTTCCACACTCCCTGCAACCTCAAACATTTCTTTCCACTAGCACAAATACCAGGGAATGATAGACAGAGCACTATTTCAGGGAGCTCAAGCTGCTGAAAACTGGCTCTCTTAGGGTGGGGGGATTCTTTTTTCAAGTGGAACAGCCACCCTGCATGCACTGCAGAGCCCAAACAATTCAGAGCAGGGAGGGCAGGGTCACAGCAGCTCGCACCAAATTTGCTCCATGCTACCTGAGGGAGCATGTAGCTGTACATTGAAATTTACTACCCCCAGACATAATGTCACACAAATGAAACAAGGTACTCCAAACAACGTGGTATGTCCCCATCATTTCTTCCTCATCACATATAGCAATTTTCCATTCTAACAGGACATGGCAAAACAATCACTTTTTCTTTAAGTTTCTGGAGGTTGCAGTAAGGACCAAACCCCCCCAATATTCTATAAAAAAGCTGTAAAAGATCTCCCATTACTGAGCCTGTTTAGATGAAATACCTAATAATAATTAGGGGAATAACTGCTAATGATACAAATTAAGAAACCAATTATATAACCACATATCTACAAGAGCAAGTTCAGTGGCAACAAAGTATGTCAAAGTGTAGAATTTCCACAATTTCCAGAATAATTTCTTGAATTGTTATGTGCACATCTCCATCATGAGGAATGTTTTTGCTGCCTCATGCAATTGAAAACTGCATAGCAAAGTAAACATGCCTTCTTTTTAAATGACATAAGAACCTGATATTTAATTCTGAAGAATATAAAAGCATAAGGAGCATTAAAAAAACTTTCAACAGCTCTTCAGGCACCGAGAATACCTGTTTTGTACTGCTGACTAATATTTTAACCACCGCAAGGTGGAAGTGCAAGCTTAAGGAGCATGGAAGGTTACACATGGTACATTAACTGTATTTTTCTGTTCAACCTACAATGCACCCATACAAATAAAAATGCTTCCTTGGTGACATAATCACTGCCCTTTCAACAACATTAGGCAAGTAACTTCCATAGAGGCAGCTTCCCTACTGGAGTCAATCACAGCTGCAGCAACCTCCTGCCATTCCCTAGAGACCAGAAAAGGTTTTGCTAGGTATTAGAATGAAGGAAAACACAAGTAGTTTACAAAAAAATTATCAAATCAGTCTTCTCTGTGGAAGATTACCTGTCTTGAGTTTCTGTGACTCATCCTAACTCACACACTGAGTTAGTATAGCACTCCAGCCTTCTTGCCTAGGGAATGCTGCTGGGTCCAGAAGAAATGGAATAGGAAGGGAATGATGTGGCCAAGACATGCCTCACAAAGACAATCACTATTACTTCAGAAAAGTGTCCAGGGTCTCCAGTAAAGTCCTCTAGGTACTCCTCTAAACTGAAGAATGGACTGCTTTAAAACAGAATTAAAAGCTCATCCTATGATCCAGAGCGTGCCATATGCGAACACACACAATGTTCCTGTGTCTAGACAATGACAAAAGACATGCCTGTGCTCCACCTGTGTATGCATACATAAATATTTATGGTTTTTTATTAAAATTGAGGCTAGAATGAGTATCATTTGCTCCCAGCAGAAATTTACAGGAGAAAAATTCCTTGCAAATACTTGTCAGATTCGGATAAATGTTTGAGATCCACCTTTGCATTTTCTCACTAGACTACCTTCCTTCTGCAGTGAGGTATAAATTTTCTTTTAAATATACTGCGCAGCAGTAAACACTGCTCGTGAATATAAGATTTATAGCACATTAATAAAATCATATAGGCTCACTGGCCTTAAATATATGAGGCACACAAGTTAAGTTTTCATGACTACTTCAAAAGAGACCTAGAGTTGCCATGCAGCATGTTAAATCTACAGAGGATTTACACCTACACATCATTCACCTCTTACCTATCTCTAATTATTTATTTTATCCAGCACAGGACAAATTTCTTGATTAACAGAAAAAAGATTGATATTTATTTTATTAGTTTAGGATTCTTGAAAAAAGCAAAGCAACACCTACATGCAGCAGAGAACAGGGGATCTTAGCATTTGTTTCACATGAAAGAAAAATAAAAAAATTTAAGGTTAAATATTATGCTTTAAAATAATGATAGTTAGGAGGCAGAACAACAATAATATCTAGAATTCAGACTCAACAAACAACATAAAAGTATCTGCAAGTAGCTTGGCAAGTGCCCTTGAGAAACAAATACCTTTGATACAATATACTGTATATGTTGATATAATTGCGAAAGTGTAGAGAGAGTAAAAAATATTTGAAATTAAATTTCCATTTATCTCTATACATATATATATATATATATATATATATATATATATATATATCCATTCACTGCTGGAATTTTATATCAATTTTTTTGTATATCAACTCAAGTAGAAAATACTCATGACAAATATTACTGGTTATTTTATTAAACATACCCAACACTGAGTGAAGGAAAGGTTTCAAATCCATCCTCAAAAAGAATATAAAGTTTGTGTTTTCAAACAAAACAAGCATTTCACTTCCAAAAATGCCTTGGTTTTCACTGCTTAGTTACATTTTGGAGGCGAGTGATTATTGCTTTCTATTATTATCATCCCCTCCAAAAGTTCTAGGCGATTGATACTTACAGCCAACTGGTCAAAAAAAAAAAAAAAAGAAGGACAAATTGTTAACTTTACTCTTCTTAACTTCACTCCTTCTTTTTTTCTTAATACCACTAGTTCACATACTTTTTTTTTTTTTAATTTTGACTTTGATTCCAGAGGCAGCACCAAAAAAAAGCAATCTCAAAACTGATGTAATAGGAAAATAGTTTCTTCCTGACTGCTGGGATCTTCTTTGTTTTTCTAACAGTGTCATACAAATCAGTTAAATGAGTTATTGTGGATTTAGATCAGCACAGGTAAGATTAGAAGCCAGACCAAAGGTAACAGAAGGCAGATCTTTAATTATTTCAAGGTTCCTTCTGATTTCCAGAATTTCACAAGCAGGACAAGTCTTCCCTAAATGGGCAACTGAAGACACCTGGGTACAAGGAAAATCTTAGACAAAGCCAACACAATCACACTTTCACCAGCTTTTCCTCCACCTGCTTCAAGCATAAGACTAATCAGGGATATTTTTGGGATGGATAAGGTTAGCAGGACAAGCTGGTCAGACCAACTCTGTTTTGTAATAGTCATTACAAAAGCCAGCAAAAGTCAAAGCAGCCACCCAGCTGTTCTCATTTGCACTAAATTCTAAGTTTCCTGCACGGAAGAGTAATTTTCTATTTTAATCTGTCTCGCAGATCAGAAGACTGATTTATACCTACAGTCATAAGCAAGTCAACTGTATCATGCAAGGTAAAGGTAAAAATCAGCAACGGTTCTAAATCTGGAATCCCAAACACAGCCCTTCTCACACAAAAACCTGGCTTCCAAATATAACAACATTCTAGATATCTTACAGATATCTAGAATACACATACACATAGCCACAGGAAGATAAAATTCAGTCCTTGAGATCCTATGCTCCACAATTTTTGTTTGCATCATTTATACAAGTTCCAAGTAGCTACAACTCCATGTGCTATTTTATACAGAAGCACCAATAATGAGTTCAGATCTATAAAAGATAACAAAGGGATAGCAAAAGATACCCCAAATACACAAAAAGCTGATCCATGCTTAATTTTATATGAATTTTATCAGAGAATTCATAACAAGATGACAGAGCTATATACTCCTAAAAAATACAATCTCAAAGTTATAAGTTCATCTTAATACATATGAGAATTTATTCCAAATATTGCTACAACACACACACATATTTATATATATATATATAATCACTATGTATTTAAGTACATTACTTTAAAATAATAACTCTTTGGAAGAATGAGAATTAATTTTGTACTTTTGTATATCATCTAACAAATTCAGTCCTGATTTCACTGGCGCAAACCTGATACAAACATTAAAATGATCAGAATGCAACTTTCTGTGTATTCAGTAGAATTAGATAATGTATATAATGCATTGCATGTTATTGATTCTGAAATGACACTGAGAAAGAGACTCATACTTTAGTGTGCCACAGTCTCCGAAAGATCTTACCCTTAATTATTTATCAGAGCCAAAATGCAGTCGTTTTCAGAATTTACTTATCAGCGTTCTTTATCTTAACATTATACTCTGAACTGTACACAGTATTTTCACATCTGCAATATTTGATGCAATATGCTTTGTTACCAGAGACAAAAGAAAAAGATTCTAATTTTTAGTAGGCCCCTTGAATTGTCTCTGTATACTTTCAAAATAGAAATAACAGAAGTGTCAAAGTATTTGAGATTTTTAATGTGAGTGGGTAAACAGCACAACAGTCTAACATAGGTTTTTTGTCAAATATGCTTCAATTTTGTTCTAAATGGTTTAAGGGGTGGTGGATAAGTAGGTGAAAGTAGGTTTCTTTTTCACTAGGTCGTTTGCCACTAATTTTTGAAATATTTTTTTCTTTGTAGCCTTCTGAAGGGGTTCAGCCAAAATCCTAAACTGATTGTAACGTATCATTAACATCTGTAACATATTGATCATTTTACTACCAAATCCTTCAAACATTTGCTGATCCACAACTGCTTCCAACTGGGAATAAATAATTTAGCTTTTCTAAATGTAATTTAGAAAAGTATTTTTTGTGCTCTGCTGTTATCATACAATTAAATTCAGAAGTCTCTGCATAATCTGCATTTCAGTATTCAGAATTACGGGGTTTTTTTTTTCTTTTTTTACAGCTACACACAGTATCTTCATAAAAATTAACTGATTTAAAATTACTACTGTGCTAGTCTATACTTTTCAAAACTTACTGAAGCTCCATTGTATGTTGCTTCTCTGAATTAACCTTCTTTCTACAAGAAATTGTCTTTCAGGTTGTACACCTGTCTTCTCCAACTTGAACATTACGGCTTGCTTAAAATGCAGTGTGCTTCAAAATTAAAATGAAAGTATCAGGTATCAAGCAAATTTGTTAAAACCTCAAATTATCACTGGGAACCTGAATAAATACAAGCCTATATTCAGATGTTTTGCATCTTTGGCTTTCATTGTACTCAGCATATTACAATGTAACATGTGCTTCCAATGACTCACATTAGCAAGATGATAGAACAATTTTGAAGTATATTTGCAGTGTATCTGCCATCGACACCAGGGGTTTTATTTGACGTGGCAAATTTTAATTCTTTATGCCCATTTTAGAACCCAACAAACCCTAACCCTTAAGACTTTTATTTACTAATGCCATTTATTCCTGAACTGCTTGAAAATAACTTGACAAAGCTGACGTTCCAAACAAAGACCACACTTCCTGTTCTTACAGGGAATCTGGGACACCATCAATGTTTTGTTCAGCTTGCATAAGTCACAAGTGATTGGCCACAGTCCCTGTGGGCATGCCATTTCATCCAGACTGGACGGTTCATTAGTCATAATTACTATAACTGTACAGCAGAGACTGCAGTTTTATCTCATCATACATCTTTGATAAAGCTGCTTCTATTTCTGCTTCATCAGCATGTGAAGTTACATTATTGGAGCTTTCATTTTCCAATCTGTGATTAACATCGGTTGTTCTGCTTATAAAACACGCACCAAAATTCAAGATAATACACAAAGTAAGGCCACAGCGTGACCACTGTTTGAACTTTGTGTTAGAAATCCTGCAGCAGTCACTGCTGCAGAGGAAGAAGAGACTCTGAAATGACAGAGTCGCTAAGAAAATTTATCCAAGGAGTACCAACAATGCAGTCTGTAAGAGACTAAAACAAGGCTGTTGGTTTCTAATGTCAGCTGTGACATAGAAAAATCTCTGTTTGGTACAAAGGTTAGAGGCAGGAAATTTCTGACAACTGCTGGGTCAATCAGCATTTTTCAGGTAGTGTTTATGCAATTGCAGAAAATGAAAGACTGCAACATTAAGAACCACGGTGAACAGTGACAGCCACTGCGCTGCACTCCAGTTAGCAAACAGATGCTAAAACACTTAAATCTAATAAGGACTGTGAATGCAATCTTTAGCAAAATGTATGTAGAAGTATCCCATTAAGACATTACGTTCTTGTGATGCTTGTTGCTGATTTTTCCATCTTATTGTGTGATAATAGGGAACACAAAAGCTGGTGACACCATCTGAATGTGCATCGTGTACCTATGATGGGCCACATGAACAGTCATAATCGACAGCTACACGCAGGCACTGAGGCTGCAAAAATCCCAGAGTAATTAGTGTTGTCTGAATGCAATGACATCTGTTTTCTCATGGTCCTCTCGACTTGTCAGGCCAATAAGATGTATATGAAAAAATATGACAAGCATTGCAAATGCCCTTCTGAAAGGTCTCACTTTGGGAAAAGCTGAAGGAATGACACATGACACCTCTTTTTTGACAATATACCTAAAAGACAAAGCTTGAAGATTTGAAAAAGGTCTTTTGAGTCATTTTACATTTGACTACAGAAGGTTTATTCAGAATAGAGCGCTCTGCTTAGGTAAGAATATTTTGCAGCAGCTTTTGTTCTTTTAGAAAAACAAGCTTTGTTAACAGAAGAGTAAATGTCATACTTTATTTCTGACCAGAGTACTTAGACATCTGTGTCATCACCATCTCCCTTTTTAATTAAAGCAGCAGACACCATGTAGACCACAATAGTGTATGTCTATATACATTTATCATTATTATTATTATTACTTATTCTTAAAGAGTGCAATAAGAACAATTCCATAGGCGTGTCTTCTGACATTGCAAAAATACTGTACCCTTTTCATCTGAAGACCTAAGCTTTTGTTTTAGGATCCACACCCTTTTTCCTTAATATTCCTATTCCCCTACTCTTTTTCTGGACTGTGGCATGTTTGAGCATGTGTTTTCTCCAAGAAAGACATTAGTCATCATTAACAGAAGCCTTGACACCAAGTCTAAGTGCCTCTCCACAATGACCAAGTGGCAATCATCTTTCTCTTACCCTGTCACTGCTGATTAGGGGGTTCTTTCATGAAAATTTAATTTGTTACCTTTCTACAGCTCCATTTTACATTTCTGCACTAACACAGCATGCCAGCAACACTAAAAATACAGTAAAGGAGGTTGGACCTGTTTATAAGAAAAGGTAAGATTCAGACTGCATGGCTGTATTTTTACCTAGTTAAAAAAAAAATAAATAAAAAGACCCTGCAGGATAAAGAAAACAACTGACAGAAGAAAAACTCCTCTTAAATACGGAAGGACTCAAACAACCTAACATACTTTTGATCCAACTAAATTAAATTCCTTTTGCTCTGGAAGGCAGCTAGCCAGCCCCTCTTCCAAAGCTTTGTTCAATAGGCAAATAGGTAAATGCAATATCTAAACATATTTTTACAAGTAATCAATTTCATAACTGTTCCAAATAAACAGGTATTCAGGTTTTTAGCTTATATAAATATTTATTAAAGGATTTCATAATCCAGTGATAAATTTCAACCCCACTTCTTGAGTCTGTGTCAACATTGTCCTTGCAGTTAATGTCACCCACAAAGAAAACAGCTTTAGCTGCTGCAGACAGATGAAAGTTTCAGTCACAGATGACACTTTGCAGCTATTCAACACACACAGTCTCACATTCCTGCTCTGTGTAACATTACAAACATTGTTAAACAAGATACCATAGCAATGAGTTATTTTAAGGAAGTTTTTCAAAACATTTACTCTTCTGCTTTATTTCAATTTGTCGAAAGATTTTTTTTTTAATTATAAGCATATGCTAGTTTGTTAACATCTGTGCACAGCATAAAACCTGACTGAATCCCAACTTCTGAAAAAATGCAGATAACTTACATCGCTCAAATAAAGTAACAATATTTGAAAACTTCATGAAATTCAGATTAAGATGCAGGAGTTCATTTAACTGATTTTCCATACAGGTATACTTAAAAAAAACAAAAACAAACCAAAACCCCTCCACAAAAAAAAACACAAAAACCCACCACTTATTACAATTTTTATGTTCTCCCAATATCTTTCAGAATTTAATTAAGTGTAAAGCTAAAATCTGGATATACCTCTATTAAATTCAGAAAACACAGCTAGGAAAATCCAAGACATAAAAAGTTTATTCAGCTTCCTAAAGTATTGGTCCTCCACTACTGACCCGAAACAGCACTGGTAGAACAGAAACTGTATTGCTAACAATTTGGATTTATAAGAAACCTCCATCATCTTTAAATAGTGTCCATATATGAAAATTAAGAAGAGGAAACTAGGAATTAAAAGTGGATTTTGAATAGCAGACCGTGATTGTTGTACTGCTATGGCAGTATAACCTTGATTAAATGCAGAGCAATACTAAAGTAAAAACAAAGCCCTGCCTTGGTAACCTAAATTAACCACTGAAGCAGATCATGCTGATACAGAAAGCTGGTGTTTTAAGCTATTTCACTCAAACTCGAGAAAATCTTTGACTTTCTAGAGGGCAGAAAATAAAGTTAACCTTCGTGGTCACACAGCTCATTGTTCTGTTCCCTGTATTCTCCTCGGCTCCTTGCCTGATGAGCCAGGAACGCAGATGTCGAGATCCTTGCTCTGCAGCCATGTCAAGTTCAAGTACGGGAAGTTTAGCTCTTTGACTCCCCCCCCCACCTCTAAGTCACTTGTCAGTAAAAGGTTGGGCGATTTATTGACCAGCGCAGGACGCCTACAGTCAGTGCTGAAGGAAATATGAGCGGGGGCTGTCGCTACTGTTCTGGAGCTCATTGATAATGACATACCTGCCTCTGTCACCCATTACCCATACTACAAACTACTTAGACCTAACTGAAAAATCAATAGCCTACTTGCACCAGTTCCTGTGGCTGCCTCTTTTGATTGTCAGCTCCTGTCTAGGGTCAGCACTTACATGAAAGGGGCTGTGACTGCCTGATGCTTTCAGGACAACCTAACGATATCAAACTAGCCAACAGAACAGTAAATTCTGTCCCCCTGCCCTCCTCATTAATTAGGCTTTGACTAGGTTTGCCTGTAGAAACCTGACCTTTTAAGTTTAGGTGAATATGGAACTAGCTGAACACGCCATTGCCCTCAGCACTGAGCCAGGAAATCCACTGACAGGTTAAACAAAACAGAAGGTTATAACTGTCATAATTTGCATTGCACTTTCACGCCAACAAGGGTGTTATCAGTGGGGGCAAGCCCTGGAACACACAACGAAGGCACCCTAAGTCACTCTCCTCATAAATTTTCAAGTGAAGGGAGATAAAACATAAATTCACAAATGACTGCACATTTCAAGCCCCACTTTCTTTCAAGTTCACACTCTGGAAGCCCCCAAAGTACACAAACAATTCCCCTTTGGAGGCGTGCTGGCACACAGATGCCAGTCAGAATGAACCTCCAGGACAGATGATGGATGGGGAAAAGCAACCTGTCTGCACCTCTAAAGGACTCCGGTATTAGGTTTATTGTCCACTGAGTATTTATATGCATCAATATGAAACATTAATGGAAAATACACAGTCATACACCTGTATTTTGGAGCAGCAGGTAGCCATAAATTATTTAAAAGTCCCCAGAGAGTCCTAACTGGCACTTCTGAGTAGTATTCACTTGTATATCCTGCATCTTGGAAATCCATTAGCAACTTCTAAATATCCCTGTGACTACAACTAAATGATAAATGCTACATTTTAATGCATGTGCCCTCCTCCAAAGGATATTGACAACCATGAAGCAAAGAACTAAAGCAAGAAGTCTCAGATCTAAAGTAAAGGCTGAACTATAATCTAAAGTTTAATACAACAGTTTTTGTAACTATATATAGAATTTTTTAAAAAGTCAATAGCTGAATGCCTTGCTCCTCCTTTCTTCCAAAATAAATAAATATTAAAACCAAATGAAAATACCTTTAAAGTCTCTGATTAATGCTCCTTTCTTATATATTAATTTTCAATCAAAAACTATTTTATGTCCTTTTATGCTCCTGCTTCCATGGGCCTGCCATACACAATATAATCATTACTGGAAAATGCAGAGAGCATGAGTGATCTAAAGAATTTATACAATTTGAACACCCAAGTTTCTTCATACCATGAAAGGACTGGCTACATCTACAAACTGTAGTGAATACTAATTTTTTGAAACTCTGAGAAGGCTAGGAATTTTCAGTGGATTTGATTAAGTGCATACAGTTAACAATTGTAAATGTAAATACACAAACTGCTCCTAGAAATCTCAGACAAGATTCAGAACAACAATTTAAGTAATGCTTTTTTACTCTACTTTTTTTAACTCATGCACCTTTAATATCCTTCCCACACAAAACTGTGCAGTGCCAGACACAAGAATGAGGTCTTGGTAAATAAGTGAGAGGAAAAATGCTGCCACTTGGCTTTCAGAATTTAAGACTCCATTCCAAAACTCCAGATATCCTTGTAAGCTTTACTTCTGAATGCTGACTCAATATATGCCAGCTGCTGCATTTAGGCTATTTCAAATGCACTTTTTAAAATTGGAATTGAGAAAGGAAAATTTCTGAAATATAAAAAGACAAAAAACGTTTTCATTAAAGCTTCAGATAATGTTAGACTGCAATACTTTTTACATAGTACCAAATTTACAATGTTCCAAACAGACACAAAACAGCACAAATGCAGAGAAGGCACCTTGAAAATGAAAGCATAGAACTGTGTTAAAGCCCTTTTAGATAAACAGAATGGCAGTTAGAATTAATATTGTACTCCAAACAAACTACAGAGCAAACACTAGTTAAAAATGGTAGACCTAATTGAATCTGGATGGTCCCCTTTACAGACCTAATGCAATGATTAACTATGCATCTGGTAGCATGTCAAGTCCTTTTTGTGTGCCTATCTGATAGTGAAGTGAAAGGGCATGGACAGAGTCCAGTCCCAGCAAGCAAATCATTTGGAAGCAGTCATAGCCATAGATCAAAGATTTTTCACTCTATCCAGAGTCTATTTAAACACACCAACCCAGCCCCTTGTTGCAGACAAAACCAGTTAGAAAATAAGAAAGACTCCTTGGGATACAAAGATAATAAAGGAAGATAGAAGTAGAAAATGAAGAAAAGAAACAGACTGGCAGAACATTGCTTTCCATAGGCCAAGACAGCCGGTTTACATCCCAGTTTTATTTCAGATGGTTAAAGAAAAGGAACAATTTCCATCTCTTAGATCACCAAATATTATTTCAATTAAACTATGCAGATGGCTTCTATACATTATTTGAACCAATGCAGTTTCCCCTTTCCAGCAGTGGGAGATGGTACCTTGAACTATTTTGCACACAGGTTTTACTTAATTCATAAGAAAATTAAAAATAGAGCAGCATATTAACATGAAGAAGTTATTCTGAAATAAGACATGCACAGCAAGATATAAAATAGGATTAGCTATGATTTGATTCTCTCATTAGAAGCAGCAACAAAAGCCCTGCAATGGTTTTAAAAGTCATAGTTTACTATTTTTATGTCAACATAGTACTTTCAAAGGATAAAAATTCAAAACTATGAAGTACAATGCACAGAAAAGTAGATCATTTACTTTGCATGAAGGAACAGCTAGAAGACCACTCAAACAGGACTTTCTTTAAATTTAATAAAAATTGCATGCTTTTTCTATCAGACCCAAAGTCAAAACAAAATCATCATAAAATACAAGGAGGAGAGCAAGAGAGAGACTCGATATATTCTGTGCTGGTCACCACTGTTATTGAGAAGATTGAGCCCCCTCTATTGCCTCCTCCCACAACACCCTTTCCCTTTATAAATTGCCCTCATAGAAACTCACTGAAAGGTTATAACCTGTACAGTGGCTGGTGAGGAGCAGAAGATTTCACACTGCTATATGCTGCACTTGAAAAAGCACTTTTTTAAGTATAAGCTTATAAATGAGGAGCTTTTGCCTCTGGACCTAGAAATTAACATTTTAAAAGAGTGTAACTCAGACAATTTTAGGTTAACTTATACATATGCTTCGTCTTGACAAAGCTGCACAAAGATTTTGATCTCCAAAATAGCTGTCTAACCAGCTAAACCACACAGGCTGTTGTCTGTTGGCATCATTACACATATGCACAGAGACTTCAACATCTGAGGCAATAAACAGAGCAATCATCTGCAGCTACTGACAAAAAACCCCAAGAGCCTGCAAATTAATATTTTTTTAATTTCCAAAACTTTGATTTTGCTTATAACATCTTTGTATTTTTTGTATTTTTAAAAGAAGTGATGAGTCAGCCTCACAGCATTATTAAGAACCAGACATTATCTCTGTAGCCCACCTCGTATTTTTTCTCAAGCAAGTAAGTGTTAATGCATTCAACTGGAGGTGAAGCTGAGAAAATTCTGGCATATTACATATTTTCACTTCTTTAAAGTGATGCGATTACTATAATTAATCAGTTATTATAAATCAAGACCAGCCAACGCACATGAACTTGGTTACTTCTAATGGATGAAACAGCATGCATCCACCCCAACTGCATCCAAACAAAAGGCCCACATAAAGTTTTAACAGGAAAAAAACTTTACAAAAATACTAGAATTGTTCTTTTTTAGTACATGTCTGATTTTCCCTGATTTGCCAACTTATTAAACACAAAATTGCAAAACAGCATTTAGCATTCAAACCAGTCTACAGCTAAAAGAAGTCACCATTTGTCACCACGAGAAAAGAGAAATGCTACCTTTAATGCAAAGTTCAAATTTTTAAAGGAAGTCCCTCAGTAGTAGATTGTTTATGGTTAAACACCAGATTATGAACACATTCACATTTTAAGACTGAACAGAAAAGCAGAAATAAGCTACTTAAAGGAATAGCTAGAAGCAACCCCCTTTCCTGCTGAAGAAATGAAAGCTAGGAGAGACTTAGAAACATGTATGAAATCTTTAATTACCATACCACTCCATTTACACAGGAAAACAAAAGGTACAAGATTTCTACAATACTTTAAACTGATGAGGTACATTAATGACATTTGTAAAAATGAAATCATCCTTACTCCTCCAATGTGTGCTGTCAAGTAACTTCATACACACAGACCTTAGAACAGATCAGCAAATACTAAAGCCAAGCCATGACTCCCAAAAAGAGGTACACACTGTACACGATCGAATGCAAAAGGAATTTTATCCCTCAAACCCAGCACAGCGCTGGCTAAAACTGTTAACCTGGTTCTGCTGTGGAGAAACACAACGTGCATTACTGAATCATTTCTTTTCAAATCCATACATTCCCTGCAGCAGTTCAAGCTTCATCAGCAGTGCAGGAATGTATGAAAATGACAGGCAAAGGGCACTAGCTCTTTTCCCATACAGTTCTTCTATAAATGGAAGCAGAGTCCTACAAAGCACTTAAAGCTGAGAATGTTTGAAGACTGATCTCCAGGAAAAAAATAACACAATGCTAGGTTCCACAAGCAGATTAATTATTCCGTTTTCTGCAAAACTGTTTCCATTAAATGAAAGGACAGAGAGGAAACCAACTACTAGAAAATAATGGAACACTAGCTGGGTTTCATTGGCAAAGTTGCCATGAACAAAGCATATACAAACACAGATATTTCATATGCTATTCTTAAAAAATACTTCTCAGCCCTTTTGGGAGCACTTGCTCCTGAATTCACTTTTCCCTCTGCCTCTCAGCAAGGGAGAGAAAAAGGACAGGCTTGGCAGAAATCCTTTAACAGCCTCAAGTTACTTTGATTAAACTTTGATTTACCTTAAAAATTACACCTTATATCAGTAGCATGTTATAGAAACTTTAAAATACACCAGTCATGATTAAAAGACTCTGAAATATTTAATGTATGCCATGTTGATAAGCTGGTTAGACAATCAAATGTATTGTCTAACCAGCTTATGTAAGTATGCTATATCATAACACAGCAAAAAAACTTGCATGCTTATTGCTAAAATTGTGAGCTGCTTTCCAGCTTTTTTTTCTTTTGTTATTTCAGCAGTTAACACAAATCCATAATGTTCTCTTGATGGGAAAAAGAAAAAAAAAAAAAAAAAAGTCTTAATGGCAGCCCTTCGCTGCTACATTGTCATCCTGAGCGTGAAGAAAATACCGTGGCACATCCATTGCCTGCACGGCTGGATTTACACCCGCCCGAGCTCCCTGCCGTACGAGCGGGAGGGGGCAGGAGGAGCCAAGGCAAGAGCAAACACTGCAAACCGCGTCCCCTTCACAGTATCTTTTTACAGAAGCCCCCGCTAACAAAACACTATAGCTCCAGGCAGCGGCATGCTGATGTTGGCACTGCTTAAACCAAACAAACACGATGTTTAACAGTCAAATAAAATGTCCCGCAGCCTCCCTAATGAATTTGTCAAGGACCATCAGATCACCCCCCGCCCCTGCCTCATTAACTCAAGTATGATGAGACGGATTATAACGAGAGAATACAGATCAATCGGTCTGAAGACTTCAAGTGGCTTTTAGCCCTGAGAGTTTCCCTCTCTGCGGCACACGCACGCACACGGTCTTTTTTAATGGAATACAGTATCTCCTGCTGCCGGAGGGGATGCCACTTCGTTTCATACACCATCAAGGAGCTGCTGATGGACTTCTACACTAACATACATAAAAGCAGAGGTGACAAGGTCTCTTCAATTATAGCCTCCTCCGATCCTATTCCCCCTTCAATTATTCATCCTGGCGAGAGCGAATTCCGCCACAGATGAAGCTGGTCTTAATGCAGTGCGGCCACAAACGCCTAGACACGGGAGAGAAGGATTTCACATGCATTATTTGCTGGAAGTGTTTAAGTTTATTGCTCAAATTATGTTTCTAATTAGCGTTGGAGCAATAAATTAAAGTCAGCTTTTGTTTAGCTGATTTATTATTTACTAGGGCTTCAATCTCAGGCAGGAAAATTGGTAATGAATTGTTTTAAATCTGAACATTGGTAACGCTACATCATTAGGCACCTTTCCGGGGGGGGGGGGGGGGTAGGGAAGAGTTAGGAAGGGAATAGCCCCCTCCTGCTGCTTTTACCTTGAAAAAAGGAACGCGTGTGCCCCCGCCATTGCCAGGGCCGCCCGAAGGCTCCGGCAACCTCCTCCACGCCCAGGACACGGTAACCCATAGCATGGACGCTCTCTGCGGGAAGCGAGACCCCGCAGAGTCCTCCTGCCCACCTCTGCTCGGAAGGTGGGGTTGCAGACGCCCCGCCGGCGCGGAGAGCGGAGCTAGCCCGGCAGCGAGTATGTCCCGGGAGCTTTGACGGTGGCATGTGAAAGGGACCCCCAGCCGTAGCTAACTCTTCGCTTTGCCGGAGGGCAGCGGAAGGCGAGGCGGGGGACCGTGGCAGCTCCGCCGGGCCAGCCGAGCCGCGCAGAGAAGCTCCCGTAAGCAGCGAGCCTCCGAGCCCCGGGCGGGTGCGGCCGGGGGAAGCGGGCAGCTCGCCGCACTTACCGGTGCCCCGGGCTGGAGAGCCCCGCTCCAGCCCGCGCACCCCCGGGACACCCCAGAGACTGTGCGAGCAGCGGCGCCAGCGCCACTCTGCCCTCGTGGCAGCCTGCCCCCTCTCCCTCACCCCTCGGAAGCTGCTCGCCTCGGAGCCTTCCCTGGGCTCATCTCCCTCCCGACAGGGCCGGGCCCGGCGGGGACACCTGACACCGCCGCCAGCTCCTCCGGGCACCGAGGGCCGCCGGGCCAGCCTCCCTGTTTCCCGGCGCAGAGTGCCCCGGCGGCAGGCAGGGAAGCAGTCCTCTCCTCGCGAAGGACGGAGCCTCACCGGCGCCGGGCATGTCCATACTTACTTCTTCCAGCGGCACGGTCGGCACCAGACATGTTTCTAATTTAAGCGCACACAGAAAACAGACGGCATTTTCTTTATTAAAATCAGTCAGTTGCAGCGAAAGAAGGAGAGCGCAAGGAACCGAGCCCAATCGCTGCGAGCGGCTTACCGGGAGGCTCTGCATGGAGGAGCGCACCGTGCGTCCGCACGGGCACGGCCCCGGCCCCGGCGGGGCTCCCGGACGGCACGAGCTGCCCCACACCGCGGGACTGCACGGCCCGGGGAGGGCA
The DNA here is from genome assembly GCF_048771995.1 of Taeniopygia guttata. Lineage (NCBI taxonomy): Eukaryota > Metazoa > Chordata > Aves > Passeriformes > Estrildidae > Taeniopygia > Taeniopygia guttata. Next base: position 59,699,639 of record NC_133028.1, read on the forward strand.
AAGCAGCATCCTTACCCCGAGCACTGGAGGTGTGGAAATTGCCCTGCCTTCCATCCTAACTTCCCGCAGGAAAAGCAGATCTGCCTCCTCCGCAGCAGGTACTGCCTTGGGGCTCCTTCTGACTTGACACCACAGAGCTACGGCTTTAATGCCCAAACCATTCCATAGTCTTATTAATACAAACTTGCATAAAATATCGTTTTCTTTCGAATAACTCAAACCTACGCTTTAGGAGGATGAAAAGAACTTTATGGCACAAGATTTATCTAAATTAAGATGACTGGGGGCAGTAAAACAAGGTGTGCCACGGTACTTCGTTGACGGTCTCACTTTCACTGCTGCAGCCCGGCATTAAGCGAAAGATTTATGCCTGCGGTGAAGCTCCGACCCGCCTTTCCCCTTTCCCCGCACACGCCGGCACTGCCGCCGGGTCCCCTCGCAGCGAGCGGAGGGAGCAGCGAGCTCACCTCGCCCTTCACCGGCCGCCGGGGCGAAGTTAGAGGGATTTTTGTGTTTCCACCGCGCCAGGTGGCGGGCCGCTCCGAGCCTCCCTCCCGGCTGCCCCGCGGCCCATCCCGGCTCCGAGCCCCGGCGCGGAGCGGACGCGGGGCCGGGGGCGGGAGCGCGGGCGCGTGCGCGCGCGCCGGGCGTCGCGATTGGCCGCGGCGCTGACAGTTCGGTGGCGATTGGCGGCGCGGCCCCACCCCGCGCCCGCGCGCGGCCCCATTCATAAACTACGGGGCCCGGCGGCAGCGCTGCGAGAGGGACGCGGGCACACGGCGCTGCAGGAGCGGAGCCAGAGGCGCGGACACTGGGAGCCTCGGCGCGCACTTCCAGGGGTGGGGAGGGGGAGGAGAACCCATCCCGGGCACGGCAGCTACGCCCTCCTCCCGCTCAGGATAAAACACAGTCTGTGCAAAGAAAACAAACAAACAAACAAAAGCAACAACTCCTCTCCATACAGTCTCTCTCACAACAATCTATGTAGAGCTACAGGACGGGAATGAGAGATCACAGACCAAGTGCACCCGTCTGCGCCTAAAGATAGAGACAGCCACAGAGCCGGGCTCAGCCAACGCCTCCAGCAGGAAAAGGGAAATCAACAACACCCCCTGACAGTCTGAGCGAGCAGCAGCCAAACTCATGCACATCTCTGGCGGTGCCACGGACTGAAAGAGAGAGAGAGAGAGGCAGACAGACAGACACAGAGTTCACTCTTCCGCTGAGGGCATTGTTCGCATTCTTCTCCTCCTCTCGTACCGTGTGCGGTTTTAAACTTCGCCGCCGACCGGCTTTTCTGCGGGGACCTTCTGCGAGTCCTGGGGAAGTTTGTTTGTTGTTTTGGGGTTTTTTTCCATGAACTCTTGAAACGGTATTTTTGTGTCGCTACGCGGGGGGGTGGGCGCCTGAGCGCAGAGGCAGCCCAGACTTCCCTGCCCCCATCGCCATCCAAAACTTTGCGCTCCGGGAGCCCGCGGGGGCTGCCCGCCTCTCCGGCACCGGCACCGGCTCCGGCATCACCAGCACCGCCGCCGAGCCCGCACCGGCCCACTCCTCCTCCTCCTCGCCGGGGCAGCGCTGGGCTTCGCTCCTTTGTGCTTCGCCGCCCTCCCCGATTTCTTTAATTACTCTCACTGGCGCGCCGCTGCTGCCTTCTTCCCGGAGGCGGTGGGGGTCTGCGATTTGGCTGGTGCCCTCCGCAAAGCTGCAGCCACCGCTAAAGCATTGGATCCCTCAACGTACTGCGAGAGCCCGGTGTACAGCCCGGACCTGTGCCCCAACATGATCGCCGCACAGGCCAAGCTAGTCTACCAGCTCAACAAATACTACACGGAGCGCTGCCAGGCGCGCAAGGCGGCCATCGCCAAGACCATCCGGGAGGTGTGCAAGGTCGTATCGGACGTGCTGAAGGAGGTGGAGGTGCAGGAGCCGCGCTTCATCAGCTCCCTAAGCGAGATCGACGCCCGCTACGAGGGGCTGGAGGTGATCTCGCCCACCGAGTTCGAGGTGGTGCTCTACCTCAACCAGATGGGCGTCTTCAACTTCGTGGACGACGGCTCCCTGCCGGGCTGCGCCGTGCTCAAGCTGAGCGACGGCCGCAAGCGCAGCATGTCCCTCTGGGTGGAGTTCATCACCGCCTCGGGCTACCTGTCGGCCCGCAAGATCCGCTCCCGCTTCCAGACGCTGGTGGCTCAGGCCGTGGATAAGTGCAGCTACCGGGACGTCGTGAAGATGATCGCGGACACGAGCGAGGTGAAGCTCCGCATCCGGGAGCGGTACGTGGTCCAGATCACGCCCGCCTTCAAGTGCACCGGGATCTGGCCGCGCAGCGCGGCGCAGTGGCCCATGCCCCACATCCCCTGGCCCGGCCCCAACCGGGTGGCAGAGGTGAAGGCGGAGGGCTTCAACCTGCTCTCCAAGGAGTGCTACTCGCTGACGGGCAAGCAGAGCTCGGCCGAGAGCGACGCGTGGGTGCTACAGTTCGGCGAGGCCGAGAACCGGCTGCTGATGGGCGGCTGCCGGAACAAGTGCCTGTCAGTGTTGAAGACACTGCGCGACCGGCACCTGGAGCTGCCCGGACAGCCCCTCAACAACTACCACATGAAGACGCTGCTGCTGTACGAGTGCGAGAAGCACCCGCGGGAGACCGACTGGGACGAGGCGTGCCTGGGCGACCGGCTGAACGGCATCCTCCTGCAGCTCATCTCCTGCCTGCAGTGCCGGCGCTGCCCCCACTACTTCCTGCCCAACCTAGACCTCTTTCAGGGCAAACCTCACTCGGCCCTGGAAAGCGCTGCCAAACAGACCTGGAGGCTAGCCAGAGAAATCCTCACCAATCCCAAAAGCCTCGACAAGCTATAGGGTTAACACGCCCGCGCACAAAAATTTGCCCTCCGTAAACAACAACAGCGCCCAAAAAACTTTTTATTTAACGCGAACGACGACAGAAAGAGGCGGCGAAAGACGCGCCCCCGCCACCCCCGCAACCACCTGCAGTTCGGCCTTTAAAAACTTGCCGACGGTTTTCCCGGCATAAACTCCCACCGCCTTGCACAGAAGAAGGGAAGAGCCTCTCTCCTCCTGTCCTCCAATGTAAATTTTTAAAAGGTCACAAAAAGAAGCGAATCGGACTTTTGCAACTTCAAAACGAAACCCAAAAGGTACATTTTCCAATCCATGTATAGTCCTTTTCTTATGTTCTCTTGTTTGCCTGAATGTTGTCACCAAGTGAAAAAAATTATTTAACTATATGTACAAATCTCCCTTTAAAAAAGTTTTACTGTTAAGTGTATTTCTGTGCCAAGGTCAGATTATGTGCCCCACAACTGACTTGTTGCAAATAGTAATAAAAATATTACTTAACTTTACACTGACTTTTTGTGAATGGTTCTTAAATTTAGGCAAATAGATTCTTTCTGAACCTCAGAAGGAATATTTTTTTAAAATAAATGAAACCACGAGATGTAAAGATAAACACAACACCAAGCCCAAGTCTTAGCTCAGCATATTGACTCATGTTTTTTAAACCTCCTTCTAGTTTCCATTTTTAAAAAAAAGTGTATCTAAGAAAAAAAAATCATATATATTCTGTAGGTCAGCATGTGACAACATCTGCTGTATTCGTTGCTCTAAGGTCCTATTCTAAATCTTGTAATATATGAAGCATCGCACAGCAGCTCGCCACAGTTTAGTGAGAATTACAGCATGCCTTTTCCTACCCTACAGTCGGGTTGTTTTCCCTTTAATTTTTTTTCCTTATGATATTCCTTGCTTCTATTTTTCCCCGGTAAATCTCGAGCATTGCATTTTGTTTTAAAAATCCATCACTGCTTGCTTTCGCTTCCCAGAGCGAACGCGCTATCCATTTGACTTTGACACGAAGGAAGTATAGATCTACCCTGAATAATTAATGCCATTTAGAGCAACCGGTCGATACTTTTTTAAACAAACATTTGTTTTTGCCCTGATTTCTAAGTACAGCATAAAATCGCACCGCAGCATAGTCAGACGGGGAGATAAACGGAAACCCGGCAGGAAACCACCCGATCCTACACCGACACCCGGGCTCTCTCTGCCGATCTCCTCTATCCCAGCCCCTCTCCCAAAGCAAAGCTCTGCCTGATTCCCCGTAGCTATTTCGCTTTAAGCTTGCTCGGGACGACTGAGAAATACGGGCAGGATTTTTATCGGGAACGCATTCCTATGATTTAAAAACATTAGCGTTACCCGCTCGACCTGCCCGAAAGATTGCAACGCCGGAGCATTTCGAGCAAGTTTTCATCTCATGCGCCGGGGGGAGGTTAAAAAAAAAAAAAAAATCTAGTTCTTGCCCCAAAGGACTATTTTCGTTTCCTTTTGGACAGAGACGGAAAGAAATAACCATTCAAACTTGAGCTGCTTTTCCCTTTAAGTCTGAAAACGAAATCCTCGGTGGCGGCAGCAGTCGGGGCGATGGAGCGGGGTGCGCGGGGCCACCCTGGCCGGCGGAGCGGGCACACCCCGGCCCCGGCCCCGCCGCTCCTCCAGCCCCGGCCGAGCTCCACAAGTCTTTTGTGGAGCCATCTGAGCGCTTTCCGCAGCGCTGATCCCTGATCACCTGGCAGAACGGGAATTAGCCCGCGGGGCTACCCTTTCCTTCCCAAAACAGCCCGGAGCCCGCATATAAACCCTGATCGTATCGCTGTCGATGCTATCGCTACCTAAGGCAGGTTTTCCTTCAGGAACTTGTCAGAATGTTTTCTTTTCGGTAGTTTAGACAAATATACAGGGAACTTAAATTTATCAAACAGATGAAGCCTCATTAATTAAGCAGGCCTGCTGATCTTACAGCGGATTATTTGTTGGGGCTTTTCTTTTTTTTTTTTTCCTCCAAGGGGCATTTTCTACAGCAGCTCTTCATTGCTATCAAGGTAAATCGACTTCAGCACAGGGTGGGGCAAGGAGGAGTTATTGCTTGAAAAGATGCTGTTTGTAAGATTACATAGTTTTTAAAATAAAATTATTCAGATCTGATTTTTAGCTTTCCCCCCCCCCCCCCATCCCTGAGACATTATAAAAGTTTGGGGTTTTTTTTAATTTTAAGACCTCCAGCTAAAGTAACATTGCAAGCAGAATGTAAGAGGTGTAGCCAGTATTTCATATCAACAGCCTTTCTTGTTTTAAGAACTCTTAAGTTCTTACAGACACAGAGTAAAAGACACCAGAATGCCTGCTCACAGTTAAGAAAACAACCTCTACCAAATACTGGGAAGCAGGAGAAAAGGAGGCTAACTATATATGTCAGTGTTCCCACAAAACATGTAACAGGAATGGTGAGAATTAGTAACTGTAGTCAAAGATCCTATGTGCTCAACATGAAAACCAAAAATCCAGAATAATGCAGATCTGTAAGACTTTTCTCATGCTGATACAATATAAAGCAGAGCATTTTAGATGGAAAATGCAATACAGGAACATATCAAACAAACTTTAATTTCACATTTATATTCTTTCCATCATTAAATGGGGTTTTTTAGTTAAATGTAGGGGGGAATTAATGAAACATAATAGAAGGATATAAGCATATAAAAATTTTAAGCACTATCTCATATTTAAAATAATTTCCAATATATTTCAAAAATTCTTCAGGACCAAAAGAAAAGTTAAGTCTCATTTATGGTATCACATAAAATTACAATTCTAGTCAATTGCTTATATTAAAATCTGGCTCTAACAATTTGAGAGCACTGCTTTCCAACATAGATTTTTTTTCCAGATAGGATTTGATAATCCCAGCTTTCAGACCCAGCTATGCCATTTTTAATACAGACAAGAACAATTTACTCAGTAAGAACAAAGAACTGAACCGGTGCTTAACACACAAGGTATTCTCTCTACAGACAAGCAGCAAAACACTACTTCTTCCAGCAGTACCCTTCCCAAAGAAATTATTACCCAGTTTAACATTAGGCAGATATTTAAAAGAAACAAGAACTATAACTATGCTTAAATAGTGAGAATATTTACCAGTTGTCTCCTACTTTCGAAACGTTGCTGTAACACTGCAGAAAACATTCAAGTGCAATGGTATTACACTAATTGCACATTATTCCCTTTGAAATTGGAATTTTACTGAAGGTTACTAATTTTAACCAGAAGACAAGTAATCAAGTAACTCAGAGGAAATAAAGTTTGTGGAAATTATCAAGTCGGCTCAGAAACGTATTTTAAAAGGGCAATTATGTTTTATGCTCAGGCACAATAAATAATAACGGGACGAGTAAAATGTGTTAGATAATAATATGACAGGAGTGCTGCAAACTTAGGAGTGTGGGAAGCTCAGTGCTGTTTTACAGTAACATTTGCTAAAATCAGGAAAGTAAAATGAAGTATTAGGGCTAAAAGCCTTGCTGAACTTCCCTGCATTCATACAGGCCTGTGATTCAAGATGTCTTTATTTCAGACGTGTCTCCTTGGAGCTTTATTCGCAGCGAGCTAATTAACATTCAAGTAGGGTTGAATTGTGGGAGGGGGAGAAAAAGAAGCAGGAAAGGAGGTGTCACCTATGTGAAATTCAGCAACATATATGGTCAGTGGCAAAGTTATTAAAGCAGCAACACTGCAGCCCAATAGAGGTAAAGGAAGTCAAGTGAAGAATTAAAGGTCTTGGGTAATTTGTCATCATCTCTCAGACCTCAGGGTCAATGATCTCTTACCTTTGGGTCGATTTTCTTAAAACTAGGATCTTCTTCATCCACCTCAAAGTAGAGCTCAGAAAGAGTGATGGAAAGGGTGCCTTTCACTACTACAGAGGGTGCCACAAGCTGAGCTGGTGTGCTGAGGGACACTGGACCTGCCAAAACAGGAAAACACCAACAATGTTCAAACTGAAATGAATGCGAGTACAAATTATTCATTTTTCAGGCCAAGGACATTAAAATAAAGCAAATAGCACAGCTCTTCCTTAAAGAGAAAACCCCTTTTTATCCTGGAAAAGAACATACGTAACAGATTTGCAGTGTCTCTGTGCAGCCGAACATTGAGGCAGCTGCAATTGCAAACTGCTGCATACATTACACAGAGCTGGCTTTAGCATGGCAGTCTTCAGCTTTTACTCTGACACATCTTCTGTCCAAGAGTTGCACACCTTCTATTACATGAAATATACAGAGCGGACACATGAAATCTTACAGTCTGATGTGTTCTTTAGTTGCTGAGAAGTTTTGATAGCATTTCACGAAGATGAACACAGGAGTCAAGGCTCAAAGTTGTCTAACTGTGAAGTGTTCCCTCATGGATGCTGGAAATCTATGGTCAAGGTTACACAATGTTATAAAGCCTAAAGTAAAATGTTTTAAAGATGCTTTGGATTCCACATTAAATATTATTCAAGGATGCCATACAGTGTTAGTGTAGCTCGGGGACGGTGGGAGTAAACAGCTGGAGGGTTGGTTTCCAACTGAATGAATTTTTATTGGAATAATCACATCTCCACAGGGCTTATCACAGGGACAAATCAGACTACTACTGAAAACAATAGGTTCAGCATTATATAAACTAACACATACAGAATGAAAACAGGTTATGTTTGTCATCCAGCTGATTATGAGGCAAGGAAATGAAGTTATATGGCTGCAGTATTATCTGACTTTTGTAAAACAGAGGAAGATACTAAAGTGAGATAGACAATTTTCTTATAATAAAGCATCTATAAATGAGGTACACACATTCAGGTAATCAACGTGAGAATAACTGACAAAAAATTCAGATGAATTGTCATTTCCATTGATTGTTAGAAGGGTGACGGTCCTTAATCTCGCATCAATCTCAATGTGTGCCACTAGGACAAAAGAAGAGATGCTCTGATGAGATCAGAGCAGCTTTGCCCTCTATTCCCAATGTACAAATACATTGTGTCTGCAGATGGGCATGAGATAGCTGCGGAACTGCCATGATTTCCCAAAGCTCACCCCCACAAATGGACGAAATAAGAAGCTATGTGTTCTTTTGCTGTCCCCCTTTGCCCTCTGTACATTAGCATGTAATCCAGAGGAGAAATAACATTTTTTCAATCACTCACAGACATTCAATTACAGGGCAAGCAGACAGACGCAGAAGCTGGGGCAATCCAGGTCCTGTAGAAGACCCCTGACAATTTCCACTTCATTTCTAACCCACACTACCTTATTAGTGAGGATTACTTCTTAATCCTATTGCCATTGTCAAGATTATATAATTATACTCCCCTTTCACCTCTATTACAGTATGAATGTATTACTCAAACCAATGAATGAATAATAGAAAGAAACATGAAGAAGGCTGTTGAGAAGGATGCTCATGGCAGAAAGGGAAAAATAAAAGATTCATATGAAGAAATGCCTTTGCATCATTCTTCCATTACTTTATTTTACTTTACTCTTCCTATGCAGGTTTTCTTTTTCCTTATGCTGCATTTTTAACTTTGCTTTTTTGCCTTAAAAAAAAAAAAAGAAAGAAAGAAAGAATGGAATGCAGTTCAGGGATAAGCAAAATGCCAGTAAATAATCACTTCCAGCATTTTCAGTGAATTATCATATGCATGACCCATATCAATGTAAGAGTGTACTACCCGCTTCTCAGGGAACCAGAATTATCCAATAAATGCTATTTTTCTCTAAATTAAGTATACATGGAATACCAGATGAAAAGAAAAAGAACACAAAGAAGTTTGCAGTTTCCCTGTAAAACCCATGTTCCTCAAATAGCAATTGAGACACTTTATACAACTCGCAGTCTCTGAACCACTGCTTACTTTGGGTTTACATTTTGAATTGTACAGAAATGGACCCACTCCACTGAGATTGCAACATCAGCAAAGATTACATGTGATTATGTAAAATTAATTAAATTGAATTATTTGAAGTACTATTTCTTCTTCAGAAAAAAAAAATCTGATGAGACCATGGTCTGTGGAGAAAGAACTTCAGTGGCGGAATGTCAAGGGGTTTAAATGAGTTAAATGCAGCGAGTGTACAAATCCTTTACATGCAAGTAAATAACCAGTATGTACAATTTTACAGACTTAGGAAAAAAATTAAAGGTCTCCAAAGCCTTAAATTACAAGACAGTTTGCCTAATTGTCCCACTAAGTCTCATGATTTGAGTGGAATGAGGTCAAGAAAACAAAAGAAGCCCTTTTCAAGGTAGAGCTATTTTCTGTAAGGAATGTTTTCTGGAATAGGTATCTACTGCAGAAGCAAAAAGGCAGAGAAAGAAAATGCACGACTCTTCTCAAATAAACCTTCAGTATCTGAGGTGAACAGAAAATTATCTTAATGACCCAGTTATGGGAAGTGTGTTAATTATCAGTGTGTATCCCAAACCATGATTCACTGCAGAGATGGGGAGATCAGAACTTCAACAGTGAAGAAGCTGAGGAGAAAATGAGATCAGTGACATTACCTGTCAAGTTCTCCACTTCTCTTTCCTCCATGAATGACATGACATCATCATCACCTTCCAAGAGAATCTCGCTGTCTGAGTTCTGGTTTCCTAAAACTTGACTCTTGATGGACTGCTTTCTTTTGACAAGTATATCCTCATCAGGAGCTGAAATGAGACATAGTGCTGTCTGTCAGGTCTCAGTGACATAGGAGTGTAAGTTTATTTTTTAAATTTAAGTTCAGGAAGAAAAACTGCCTAGAATTACCTGTGAGAAGTACCTGTCTTAATTCTCTAATGTTAGGACACATCTAGTCTTAATCCTATTAAGCCTGCTCAAAATTATCCAGTGCTCTCTCTGCAGCGTTCAACGCTATTTCAAGTGTTTATGACAGAGGGGAAACGGATACAGCAGACTCCCTTTCCCTGCAGCCTTCCTTGGGAAGTCAAGCTGAAGGAGGGTCCCGGCTGCCCGATGTGTCACCCTGACCCCCAGACCCACGCTCCAACCAAGGACACGAGACCGCCGCCGCGACAGCACCGAGCACAGCCCTGGGAACAGGAAGCGCAGGACGGGGCCGGGAGCGGCGGGACCCGCCGGGGGCAGCGCAACAGGCGGCCCCGGCCCCGGGGCTGCTCCCGCCGGGAAAACCCCGGGAGCGGGGACAGGGCGGAGGGGCGCTGGAGCTGCCGCCCCGCATCCCTCCCGCTCTCGTCAGCGGCAAGCAGAATTCGTGAGGCAGAAAAGCCGCCACCCCTCCGTGCCAGGGGGTGAGGCTGCGAATCTGCCCCGGGATGGCGGCTGGAGGCGGAGAACAGCCTGCACCTGCTTCCAAGGGGCACAACCATCCGTGATACCTCGGCCTCCCACGGGGCATTTCTGGGCTCACGTCGGGATTTTCGGGATGAAAGGGAGGTGGCCAAGCATGCTTGGAGCCATGTTCCGCGCCGCATACGGTCACCGAAGCGGTAAATGTGTCCCCGCCGTGGCCGGGCAGCGACATTCCCGCCCCGCACGGCCCCGGGCGCGCCGCGGAGCCCGGCAGCGCTCCCATCGCCCCCGGACACTGCCGCCTCCAATCTGTTTTGTTTAAATCACCGGCTCAAAGCAGCCACAGAAAAAGGAAAAAAAATAAAAGGGGAGTTAAAAAAAAAAGTAGAAAAAGGGGAAAGAAAGAGATAATTACTCCCTCTACACCTAAGTTCTGCTGTGGTAATGCCAAAACGCAGCAGTGTATGTGTCCAGGGTATTTTTTTGTTTGTATTTTTTTTTTTTAATTGAAAATGAAAATACTGTTTTTTAGAAAATACACTGAGGATACCCACAGCACAGCCGTGTTTGAAAAACATTCACCAAACACATCAGGACCAACTAACTTCAACACACTGGTGGCTGCTCACTCTGATTGCTGCCACACTTGATTTGAAGTTTCACGGGCTCCCTCTAAAAATATGCTAATCTGCAAACATTTACAGAAGGCAGCGACTCCCCTGTGGCAATACATGAAGTTTAAATTGTGTAAATAAATATACGCAGGTAAATTACAAATAATAAAAACTTTTCAGTTCAGCGAAAAAGTAAAAATGAAGTTCACTCACCAGAAATAAAAAAAAAAAAAAAAGAAAAGGGAAAAAAAAAAGACCAGAACCCAAACAATAAAAACCTCCATCACAACAACAACAAACACCAAATAACCAAATAATGGTTTTGGTTTAGGCCTTGACCTTACAAGAAAACCCCCAAACAATCACAACAACAAAAAGCAAACACAAACCTCTACCCCAAACCAACCAACCAAAAACAGAAATAAAAGGGAATTTAACTTGCCATGCAAAACAAAATGCAATTTATACTTGCTCCTTTTGCCCTAGCAATAGTTGTCACTTGTAAGAAAGCCTTAAAAAAAAAAACAAACTGCAAAGCTTTAACTGCATTGTACAAACACAAATTTTACTTTCTTGCAAAATATGCTCATGTAAATAATGATAACTCAGATTCTGGAGTTGTTCAATGTGAGTTGAAAAACCTTCTTGTCAAGGAAAATATGCAGCTGATATTTAGGAAGGTTTTCCTGTAATTAACTCCCCCTTGAGGATTTTCAGCTAGCAGCAGTAAAATTACCATCAGTGTACTAACACACACCACATGCACTCTTAGTCACTGCCCTACCAGCACTCTCTTGAAGATCAAAAAAAGTAAAATAGAACAAAACCACTTAAAGATGAAGTCCAAGATAATAAATTATTTTCTTTCTTTTCCTTTTTGGTCTTTTTTTTTTTTTTCTTTTAATGCAGGCAAAATATATTTGTTGTTTCAAAAACCTAGTCTGCACTGTATGTACCTGCCATTTTTTGCTTCCTCTACTAGAATCTGTGTTATACTGAAAATGCTGATTTCAAACTAACTCTCTACCTATTCTTATTTAATATTTAACTCCGAGCCAAGATCAAAGGTTAATACTTTATACTCAGTACAACTTCTCTAAAATGTTACTATGTCCTTTAGTCTTTAAGTAAAAATAAAATCTACAGCAGCTTCCAAACCAAAGATGACTGGACAATAGAAATATTGCCCTATCTTTTGCATTTACTTGGATTTTAATTCTTTCCCCAATTACTGATATTCTGCTGATTCAAAACCATACATCTTATGTATGTGCCTTTTTCAACAGGAGATCTTAGACCCTGAATGATTTCAGTCCATTTGTGTAAACTTTTGTCATCTCTTTGCAGATGATGTTAGCTATCAGTATTTCCTGACATGCATGAAACATGTGTTAAAATTAAACACAGCTTAAACACAGGCACAGGAAGATGCCTGTCTACACACCTGCAGACAGCAGCTAGTGAAAGGTAATGCTACTGGAAGGCAGTGAGACATCACACTCTGAACCAGAATCTGCTTTTTCTGTACTTATGTAAATAAAGCAAATCTGCCTTTTCTGTACTGGTGTGCATAAAGCAATCTGCAATCAACACTCTCATGTTAACATGTACAGCTGCACAGAACAGAATATATTCCACATGGATTCACCTATTCTTCTGTAGATAAATGCACTGGAGTAGGAAGGCCATGGTCTAGTTCTCTTTATATATTTACTGATTAGACAGATGTATGATGGAGCATGACATCGCATGACAAACTCCAATCCCACATAAGCACAGAGTTATATTACACTGGATTTCATATTTCAGGTCACAAACCCTGCTCTGCCTTCTCTAACCACTCTGTCAGGCCTGCCTATGTTGGTGTGACCAGATCCTCTGGCTCCAGCCCTGAAGCTCTAAGCACAAACTCCCACACACCTTTCCAAGATCAAGATCTCCAGGCATGGCCTATGTATTACTCTGTATTGCTCTAAACACAACAGTCTTCTAGCACACAACTTTTTTTTTTTTTTTTTTTTTTTTTTTTTTTTTTTTTTGTAACTGGTAATTATACCAGGAAAAGCAACTGAATTAAAAGGCATTAAAAAAAATCCTTATTATGTATCTTTTTTTTTTTTTACAAAAGACTCCCAGAAGCTTTCCTCTACTCTCCCTACTTCTTTAAAAACATAACAGTGAAAAAAACCAATCATTTTCAGAGCAAGTTTTTAAAATATTATCTTTCTAGCTGAGGCAAAGCAAACTAAACAGTCGACTACAATACTTGAGATGATCACCTGCTGGCCCCTTGCAGCCACAAAGCCCTGAACTCTACCTGTTGCCTTGATGGAAATGCCACAGACTGTTTTAATTATTCATCCCCAAATTTTTAACAAACATAAATTAAAAACCCCAATAAATCACTTGCTAAAAATCTTGATAAAGTATGTACTAGCTGCTAAAGATTCCCTCGCAAATACTGCATTTTGGGGTCAATTTCAAAATCGCAACAGGTTTACTCTCTTTTTTTCCTCCACATTTATATAATTTTGGTTATATTTCTATACAGTAAGGTGAAAGGAAGAATAGAGAAGAGTTAACTCTCTCCATCCCAAACTTTCTACCACAGCACCTTCACCTTTCTTTCCGTTCCCCACAATACACCATTAGACTGAGTTTTATAAATAGCTAGTTGGAAGGATCCTTTTTTTTTTCCCTTTTCCCTTTGAAAAATTACCTAAAGCCTTTTTTTCTCAAGCAAGTTAATGTGAACTTGGAAATGGCAATTAAATTGTCAGAATTAAAAAAATTTGTTTTTAACTAGAAGGTAGCCAGAAGTATAGTCATGGGGCTGGTATTGATTGTCTGAACAGAGAACATTAGTCTTCAGGTATTTATTCTGCCACCTCTGCACCAGAGGTTCTCCTTCAAATCAAATCAATCCTTGGAAAAGATTGGTTCTTGCTCCTAAGACACATAACTAGGCTGCAACAGAGCTGATTGTTGTTGTCCTCTCTAGGTTTTACTGAACAATATCTAGGCTTCCAATTGTTTCTGAATCATTTTCACAGTTGCAAAATGTGATGATTCCTACACTGTGAGTTCTCTGGGGTGGAGAATACATCTAGTTGTATTTGTAAGACACCAAGCAGTTGATAATGTGTATCTTCTAATGAAAGTGAGCTAAAATCCATGTTATCAAGCATGGTTACTGCTTGTACTGTTCCATTATTTATCCACTATTTTTCCCCTGCCTCCCTTTTGGCAAAATCCCTTATGTCCACTTTCAGGTTTTGGTCTGTGATGTTTTGAATAAAACTTAAATAGGCAATAGGGAACCTTTTATACATTATCTAAAAATGCTTTTTCTTCAGAGGCATGTAAAATTAATTGAAATTGAATAATTAATGAAAAATTATTGATATGAAATCATAACATACTGGAGCAAATACTCTGTAAATACTAGGGATATCTACATCATGAAAGTCTGGTTCCAAAAATCTGAGAACAGTTGGAATTTCTGAGATTAAACTGGTTAATATTAGAAGTTTACAAACACATTTCAGAAAAAAATTTATTAAATGGCCACTCCAGTTATCTTTTTGATAACTGTACCTTCTAAAACTCAAGAAAAATACCCAAACAAACTAAAAACAACAAACCAAGAGAGCCAAATACAAAATGAAACAGTAAAAATCCCAACTACCTTTACACTCCTATACATTGTATACAGTTTCCAGTTCAATTTAAATTTGTACTTCAGTCACAGATTTTACACCTTGCCAGTGGAAGTCCTTGGAAAAAGACAGTTGTATGTGTACACCCACTCAGGCAGATAAAAACTATCTATAATTTCTGAAATCATATTAAATAATGATTTAGGGTAATCTAAAATACCCACTGGATAGATAAAGAAACAGAAAGACAAAAGAAAACAAAGACAGTATGAAAATTCAGACTAAAACAACACCAGGAAATTAAACAAAATAGAAGGCTGTTAAGGATGTCAAAATCTAAATAGAAAGGCATATAGAAAACAATTATGTATATTTAAATTACCAAAGTTAGTTACCAGCTATGCTTATTAGCTACTTCTGAAATAGGGCTACTTTTATTCATTCTTCCTTTGTATTGACAAAAACTGTTGTCCTATCAATTACAAACTGATTATAAACCACAGCCCTTGAAACACAGCATGGATTAGTGAAATTATCACATTAGTATGAAATATGAATAATTGCATTACTATGTCTTTACTTGTGGAAGAATTAGTTACCCAATTTTAAATGGTTGCTCTAAATATTTTTCAGTAAAAATAAAGATATTTTTTAATTTTTGATAACCATCATAAAGATTAAATATGAAAATACAACTGGAATACATCAAACTTTGACAAGATCTATTTAAATTAAAGTACACATAATATTAAAACTCCATGTTCATCCATAGAGTTTTAAACAGATAAAACCCTAGTGCCCATAAAGTCCATGGTATAGGAACAACACATCATATCAAGAACAGCAATCCCCAAAGCAAAAAGTGGGGTAATTAATTCTACATCTTGTTCTTCTTTCTATAGTCAAAGATGTAGATGTACCAAAATGTACAAACATTGCTTTCAGATCACTTTATTGACTATTCTCTGTATGGTCATTTATTTCAGAGGACTGATGTCACATTTGGCATTATATCAGCTGACATATTGTAGACATTTTCTCCCAGAAATGGCTCTTTAAGGCTGAGTGCAAGAGGTTAAGATGCCTGACAGAAACCAAATTTATGACAGTGATGTTCTTCTACAGTTATACAACACTCTTAACAGTCTAAAATTAATAAACTGCATCCTCCTCCCTCCCCAGTTTGTATGGGCATATGTATGCATGCATGTATTCAATAATTCACAAGCTAAAAAAGAAACAAAAAACCTAAAAAACTAAATTCAAATTATTTGCCCCATGACTTGTGCCTACAAGGTGAAAGATACTCAGCTTTAATTATAAGCAAGTTATTTTTAAGTACATGACTTTTCTACCTTATCAGTGTACCCTCCTTAGATAGCAAAGACATAAAATTTTGTACTAAACCCCAAAGTTTACTGGCTTTGGGTGTGGTTTTGTTTGTTTGTTTATATTTTGATTTACTATAGAATTCTCAAACTATTGTATAAGTTTGGTAAATACTTTCCCCTCTAGAATGAGTATAGCATCTTGCATCAGACTGATCCTAAGTTATGAATGAGGAGTAACAACTGTAAAAAAAGTAATCTCCTTTTTTAAAATCACCAGGTAGAAATGATTATTACTATTTTGCTGCTTGAGCAATACTTTGCATGTCAGCATTTGCTACTCTTTATTTCATATAAAATTCTTGCAGAAAAGCTTGAGGACTTAAGCAAAGGTACAGTTTAGCTTGTAGAAGTGTTATTTCTCTTTCAACATATCTGTAACAGTAAGTAGATATGCGCTAACTGAAATAACCGGTGTAGATTTTGAACAGGAAAAATTCTTCTGAAGTTACTAAAGTATAAATATGTAATTTACACAGAAGTCTGTCCAGGGATTAATGGCAAAATTGCATCCACTTTCCTTCTGCCTGGTGAGGACTGTAATTGTTGTATGCAAAGTATGCACCACCCAGCCCAGCTGAGATGGGAAGAAGGAGCTCAGCAAACACCAGTGCTGCTGCTGTGAAGGAACGGCCAGGTTATCTCTGTATGGAAAACACGCCCAAAAGGCAATGCCAAAAAGCCTTTGCTTTGGGACCATTTACTAGCATCCTACAAGGACAAAGGTCCAGCCTCTCCCACCACGTACTGTAATGTGCTGCTGGTAGCAGGAGGCAGATTTTATACTGACCATGCTCTTCAGCTGCCCTGAGTGTCGCTTCAGGATGTGTCGATCCAAGGGGGTTATGCACAAATCGTCGCCGGCGCCGCAAGTCATCTTCCCAGTAGTCGAGGCGCCAGAACTCACGAGGACGACTACAATGAAACAGAGGAGCCACATATGTTAACAATTATCAACCAGCATGGTAGCGCTGAATTTCTGCATAAAGCTCTCCTTGTTTGCACTGCTTTTGCCTTTTTTTTCCCTTACCTCCCCCCATTTCTGCAATCTTTTACTTAGGTATGTCCTTGAAAATAACAATATCACCTTCCAGTCTAAGGAACTCCTTTCCCTTTTTTCTTGGAAGGTGAAATGAGCACTAAATACATCATTTTGAAATGAATTGCTGACAGTGTGATCAGTTTCCCCACACTCTAGTGGCATGTGCTCCGATTTCAGCCTCATTTCAGCCTCAGCAGGGCACCTTTCTCAGTGACTGCATTTATAAACCAGAATAGGGAAAAGGCTATTATAAATATGGTATAGCATTACCTATATTAATCAAAGTCTGTCCCCCTTCATTTTTCTTCCTAATTTGTGCTTTTTTGCACAAGGTCAGTAAATCATGACATGAATTCTTGGTCCAGAAAGTGTTAACTTTAATGAATACCTCAGTTACATGGTTATGTCTGTGATAATAAAATATTACTCTGTTTAGATGTGCAGGAATTTAATTAAAATAATCTCTTTAAATATTCATTACATTTAGCCCCTGAGGCTTAGAACAACATGAGAAAATGCATTTCTTTTCCATTTACTGTTTTTAAATAAACCATTCCAGGAGAGAGAAACAGCAATCTATTTTCGAGCAAATCAGATTGCATTTCTGGTTTATGTAGTTGTGTTTTTACATTTAATTAAAAACTACATGTTATGATCTGTAATAGTTGCTACATAGAAAGCATACTTTTAAAAAATAGCATCTAGAAAAGGTTGTATCAAATTCATTATCTTCCATTTTATGCTCGAAATATACATAGATCTTTTTAATACCGCCATATATAGATAAGTGCCAGTTACTATCTGTTTAGATGATCATGAATGAATGTCACTTTAAAACAGTATTTTAGCCCAGAGAATGTACAGAAAATGCCAATTTCAGGTATGGCAAATAAACAAACAGAAAATACTTGAGGCATAGAATAGCCATGATATCCTGAAAATGTTATGCTCAGACTAAAAAACACGGACTTTGTTTACAGAGCCAGTATTAAAACAACAGATGAAGATGCAGACATATATATTCAATTCCTGATCCAGGAGCTAATAGAAAGTATACCTGTCAACACTGACAAATGAATAGGCACAACTAATTTACAGATCACAATGTTAAAAATACTTGTTATCTAGATTTGTAGTTCTGAGGATTAAAGCCAGAAATTAGTTTTATTTAAGGTAAATTAAGGTTTCAAACAAATGTAGTTACAAAAGCCAGAATGATTTGTATAACACTACTCTGAAACATGATTTGTAGATATTAAAAATTCAGGCTGAAAATAATTTTATCAAAATGAGGGCTGTCTTTTCAGTCTTCATTAAAATTCTATGCTTATTTCTAACACCAAAGAAAAGGCAGTGCTAGTCTTCACCCTCCTAATTGCTTCATTTCAGAAAAATACTGAAGTATTGGAATGAAATTCCCCAGTATCCTATTTTCACACTTGTCTGTATTACAGTCATGCTAAAATTGGGCTGCTCTGATTATTAGACCCAATGATTTTGGAATAATTAACCAAAGAAAAACTACAATATACAGGAATATATGGGTTTATTCAAAGGTCTATTAATAACTTAAAATTCTCCATTAGTGATTATAGAAAAAAAAGCAGAACACAGCTGGCTATGTGCATGCCTTTGATAGTCGTAGAACATGGATAGGCACTTCATCATTCTGCCTTCCTACATTTATCTGTTAAAATTATTATCAAATATCAACCAGGATGCAGTCGTGAATCACAGCCTGCTCCTCGTCTTCAGGGGAATGATACAATGAGGGTCTATTCACCAGGGTGGCAATAGGCACGAGTAATTAGTTCCCTGGACTGGGATCTCCTACAAAGCTTATTTCAGTCGGCAACACAAACATATGACAATGAAAAGCTAATGGAAGCCACTAAAATTTGTTAACCTTTTCTGCCATCAATCCTTCTAGTGTTCTGGGCTACAGTATTATGCAAAGATGGTAAATTATTAATTTGTCATTCATCTACCTCGCCACAGTTTTGATAGAATTAAGTGATGCCATTCTTCTGGATAACAACTACAGCACATTAAAAAACTATGCTAAAATTATTATGAAAATAGGTAATAATGATCAGGCATGAAATATTATCCTCAAACATAATATATCTTTAGTCCTTTGCTTTTATTTTCAGTTCTGAATATGAAATTTGCATAGGATTCCATTTCCTTCAGTGTTGCACTGATTATTCGCACACAACTACATAACCACTATTAGACTATGTATTTCAGTATTTGTAAGCATTGGCAACCACTGCATTATGAGAGGGGAAAAAAAATATCTATTCTTTGCACATAGAAAAATGTAGGATTTGTAATTTTCTCTTCTTCCCCCCACCCATGCCCCCTCTCCCCTTCCCTTTGTCCTGCGTTCCCTTCCCACTCCCCCTCCCCCCGCGGTCCTGTGTCCCGACCCTGCGTTCCCTTATCACTCCCCCTCACCACGCGGTCCGGTCCCTGTCCCCCGCCCCCCTGCTTTTCCCATCGCTGTCCCCGGGATTTCCCTGCCCCTGTCCCCTGCCTCCCATCCCATTGGCCGTGGCTGAGGTTTCCCCCTGGCCCCGGCACGGGGTATAACCGAGCCCCGCTCAGTGCCCCGGTGTCTCGGGAACATGCTCACACAATCACACAATAAACACGTGTTTGCACCTGAGCCCCGTGTCGCCATTTTTTCTGTTTCCGCGCTAAAACTGAGCCTCGCAGAGCCGAAGGGGAAAAGTGGCCGCCACCTCTCCCCTCCTCCCGCTGTGCCCGCAGGCGCCCGCCTGGAGCCGATCTAGCACGGCAACAAATGGTAGCAGAAGATGGCTATTTCCATTGATTTGTGAAAGGAGGGAGAGAGAAAGGAACTCTGCCGCTGCAAGAGCTCTGCAGACGCTAAGAGGAGTGGATTCACCGGGCGGAAAAATAACCTGAAGCTCCGGGACCCTCTTCCGTCCTCGCCGGCGTGCTCTCTAACCCGCCCAGGATCAGCCGCGCTGTGGGGGCAGCCAGACTGCAGGGGCCGGGAGCCAGGTAGACTTACCCGAGGACAAAGAGGACAGTTTGGCAGTGGCTCGATGGACTGAGCTCAAAGACTGGCCCGTCAGGGGGACGGCATTTGAATGGAGACCAGAGGTTGACAGTGGCCAAACCCAAAGTTTCAGGGACAAGCTCTGGTAAAGGGAACACCCAGGCTTCTGGGAGAGCCAAACTGCGAAAGAATACGTCCTTAGTTCGGCGCGATTTTCCACCACCGAGGAGAGAGATAGAGATTTCACCGCACGAGCCCGGAGGGTAAGTTGGGTCAGAGCAGGGTGGGACTCTGGCGGGCGGCTGAGCTACCTTTTTTTCTTTTCTGAGTTTTAACCACCCTCTGTGCCCAGACAGGGACTGTAGGCTTGCATGTCTCTGGCAGCCAGGAGGCTTTTTCTTTTCCGAGGAGGACACAACCTCGCTCGGTCTTTTCTGGGGTAACTCATACTGGAAAGCTCCTTCTCTTTCTCGGAAAGCTGCCTTTTCTACCCTCTCCTCCCTATTCTGGGCTATGGGGGCAGGGAGGGTCGAAAGGACACCAATGGGACAGAATTGTAAATGGCGACACATCAGCTATGGGAGAATTGTTAACATTCTAAGAGAGGCCCTTCACATCCACGCATTTCATCGGCTCCCAGCCGCGTCGGGCCCCTCTCCTCTAGACTTTCCCCTCGGCTTCTGTGAAGCCCCCCCTTCCCTTTTCCCCACAGACTTCCCCAAACCTTCTCCCTTGGGGATGGCAGCGGCCGAGCCGCCCCAAGCACCCTGCCGGATACTGTTATCCTCCCTTAGGGGTGGCATTGGCCGTGCCTCCCCAGGTGAGATGCAGTGTACCCGGCACCCCCTCCCAAGATGGCGCTGGCCACGCTACAGGGACCCCATTTTCCCGCCTTGACCCTTCTCTTCCGCCCACATTTTCCCACCAGCCCCACCCATCCCCAATGGCCCTGCACCATCCTGCAGCGAGCTAGCCCCTATTGGGGGGGAGGTGAGGTTGGATTAATCCCTTAGTCCTTCTTCTGGCCCCCCCTCTGATGGGAGGGATTGCCGGAGGGGTCCCTCCATTAGAGGACCAGAGCTCCACTGTTTTCCTTCCCCTGAAACAGTGGCGCCCAGGTTCACCATTTATCCCATCTCCTAAATGTATCTTGCCCAAAGTTCCCTTATTATTTCAATACAAGTCTTCCCCATTGATAATTTGGAAATAACTTCTTGGATTGAGTTATATCTTATAGAAGGAAAGATCATCCTCTCTAATTACTGCCCACAATGCTATGCCAACTTCGTAATCAAATTGGAGAAACCACATCACTGTTTGCTACATGCTTCTGCTCTGCTAGAATTTGAAAACCACAAGCATCGCGTCATGAATCCTGCTTTCATCCTCAATACAGAATGCGTTTATGATAATTTTGTACCCTTTATCTTAAATTGTAATGTGGAAAAGGTTTTTGCCCCATTCATTGTAACTATGCTTGGTGTATCACTTTGTGATGTCTCTCGAATTTGTAACATTGCTAACTTGTTTTTACCTCAGAACTCCCTTTCCTTTATGTAAATTCAAAAGATTGAGCTGTAGGATTTGTAATTTTCTCTTATTCCCCCCCCATCCCCCTTCCCCCCTTCCCACGTGTTCCCCCTTTGTCCTGCGTCCCCTTCTCACTCCCGCTCCCACCGCGGTCCCTTGTCCTGACCCTGCGTTCCCTTATCTCTCCCCCTCACCATGCAGACCCATCCCTGTCCCCCGCCCCCCCGGCCTTTCCCCTCACCATGCGGTCTGGTCCCTGTCCTCCACCCCCGCCGCCTTTCCCATCGCTGTCCCTGGGATTTCCCTGCCCCTGTCCCCTGCCCCCCGTCCCATTGGCCGCGGCTGAGGTTCTCCCCCGTCCCGGCACGGGGTATAACCGAGCCCCGCTCGGTGCCCCGGTGTCTTGGGAACACGCTCACACAATAAACACGTGTTTGCAGCCGAGCCCCGTGTCGCCATTTTGTCTGTTCCCGCGCTATAACTGAGCCTCGCAGAGCCGAGGGGAAAGCGGCCGCCGCCTCTCCCCTCCTCCCGCTGTGCCCGCAGGCGCCCGCCCGGATCCGATCTCACACGGCAACAGAAAAACATCCAAAGAACCTCTGCAAAGCTAAAAATAAACACCTGTGTTGACTAATTGTTACAAGTGAGCCATTTTTGAGGGCAGCTACTGGGAAAAAATGCATTTTTGAACCAATATACACCAGTTCATATTAGAACCAATACAAACCAGTACACCACAAAGCTACTCCAACACACTGCCTTACAAGTAAGAACAACTAACCACTGCGGTCACGTCCCCAAAAGGCAATGCTGTACCATGCTTTGTACCTCTGCAACCGGGGGAGACGGACAGAAATATTGCTCTGATTTGGGCAGAAGTGACTGCTGGCAGACTGAAGGACTGTGAAGTAAAGGGCCAAGGAGGCAGATCTTGGGGATATACAGGGGACATTTGACAACAGGTGTTCCTGGCCCTGCAGTAAAGGCTGCCATATGGACTAAAGGTGCTATATGGCCTGGATCGATGAACCTAAGTACTCAATTAGTCTAAATGCAAGAGCAACATCACTCAAGGTATCAGGGATTTATGAATTATAAATCATATGATTTGCATGGATTTGTCAGGGCTCTCTCCAACATGATACACAGTAATTAGTGGTTCCTTAGTAACAATATTGACTGAATAAAAAAAAAAAAGCTTTTCTATTGTTTTATTCAAATAGCATAACCATTATATTGCTTTATTTTTCCAACAGTTTCCCAAATTACCAGGCTATGTACTCAGAATTGAGATAATACCTTCCTCTCATTCCCATGCACCTAACTTCATTGTTAAAATTGTACAGAGATGAGATCAAATTTAAAATAACCAATATAACCTGTTCCCTCAGGATTTTGTGTCACAAAAAAAATAAGTCACTTCACAGTGGGCAGTGAGGAAAAGTCTAAATGCTCATTTATCTCCACTATCAGAACAAGAAACATGTATTTCCTATCAGTTTCAAAGATTAGGACAATTGGAGACAAAACATACCAACTGCCATACTAGTCTTATTATGCTGTCATAGCAAAGGTATTTTAGGCATGGAAACTACCTATTAGTAGTTTAGCTCACACCCTTACAGATTTAAATTGAATACAAGCCATACCAGAGAACAAGGAGAGAATAATGCAATTGCTGAAGAATTACTTCTTGTAATGTCTTACTGACTGTGTATTTCGAGATACTCTGCCATCCCAGAAAAGAAACAGTCAACACACCAGTGTGGTTTGTAAAGGGTAAGGAAGAGGAAAGAAAATGCAAACCTACAAAAACAAGGAAATCTAAAAGAAGGCAGTTCCATGATTTGTCCATCACAAACTACATGTCTAGTCCAGCTTCTGATTATAATTTATTACACACTTTGGTTGCTCATCAAATGCAGAATATCAGGTGCTCCTTCTAAATTACACAAAAAAGCAATCAAAGAACACAGACAGCAGTGCTCAACTTTAAAGGAAAGATAGGCCAGATTATTTTAGCACTGTTCAGGAACTCTTCTTTCTCTACATCTAGATAACTCTTGCTTCCATGTAAAATATTTCAAGAACTCAAACCAGATATCTTCTGCAACAGACACAAACAGTTTTCTCAAAAAAGCCAAAAAACAAAGCCAAACCTACAAAAGCTCCAAAAATAAGCATTTGCATTTGAATCACAGAATCGTAGAACTGTTTGGGTTGGAAGGGATCCTAAGGATCATCCAGTTCCAAATTCCCTGCCGTGAGGAGGGACATCTTCCACTAGGTCAGGTTGCTCAGGGCTCCATCCAACCTGGCTTCAACCACTTCCTGGGATGGGGCATTCACAACTTCCTTGGGCAACCTGTACCAGTGCCTCACCACCCTCACAGTGAAGATTTTCCTGTCAAAATCTTATCTATACCTGCCCTCTAAGTGTGAAGCCATGTACCCTTGTCCTGTCACTCCATGTTCTTGCAGAAAGTCCCCCTTCATCTTCCTTGTAGCCTCTTTAGGTAGTGGCATGTGCTGTAAGGTCTCCCTGGAGCCTTCTCTTCTCCAGGCTGAACAGCCCCAACTCTCTGAGCCTTTCTTCATATGAGAGGTGCTCCAGCCCTCTGATCATCTTCATGGCACTCTGGACTCATTCCAATCAGGTCCATGTTGAGGATCCCAGAGCTGGATGCAGCACTGAAGTGGGGCTCTCACTAGAGCAAAGCAGAGGGGCAGAATGGCCTCCCTTCCCTGCTGCCCACAGTGCTTTGGATGCAGCCCAGGACATGTTGAGCTCTCTGGGCTGTGAGTGTACATTGACAGGTCACATTCAGTCTCCTACCCACCAGCACCTCCAATCCTTTAGGGCAGGGCTGCCCTCAATCTGTTCATTTCTCAGCATTGATTTCATAGTCAATCTGAAGATCAAAGTGATGAAGTTCTGGACAATACTGCAGAACCTTTGGTGGAGTACCTCCAGAAGACTGCAGGGCATCTTGTAACGTAAGAGGCTGCCTGATCTTGCAAATTGAAATCAATTGCATTTTCATTGCATTCAGCTGCATGTCCAGAATATTAACTAAAATCTCTCATATTTTGAATGTAATAGTAAAATGCAAAGTATATTCCACTGTGATCTAAAGAACCATGTTACACCAGACCACACAATGAGCATACTACTAGCCACATGGCAAGAAACATTTATCTAAAAAATACTTTGTACATATCTAGATATATTACTGACCTGTAACATAATCGAAAATATATAACACACTTTGGAAAATAAAACATTGACCTTGATGATGGCAAAGCAAACACTGACGATTTTAACAGGTAAGCTCTCAGCTGCACTACCAAGTTTCACATTTCATGCAAGATCCCATGCAC
Organism: Taeniopygia guttata; assembly: GCF_048771995.1. Taxonomy (NCBI): domain Eukaryota; kingdom Metazoa; phylum Chordata; class Aves; order Passeriformes; family Estrildidae; genus Taeniopygia; species Taeniopygia guttata. The sequence goes on from NC_133028.1 coordinate 59,724,455, forward strand.
AAGTGTTTGCCACATGGCAAATCAGAGTACTGATGCAGTAGGGAAAATGACTTTTTCTGTAAATCAGGTTCCTGATCAGATTCACTTTGTCCATAATACCAAAGCAAACAGGAAAACATTTCATTACTGTAAAGCAGAAGTTGCAGCTAAAATATTACTCAGCCAGCTATACTCTGCGTGTATTTCATAGCACTTTACTGACATCTACTTCAAGACATTAAAGATTAATTAAATCCTGATAAGCGCATTGAGTTCTTAGAAAATGCTGCCTACATTACCTATACTTTCTTCAATGGCACAACCTGTTGCAGTTCAGATCTCTCTCCCTCTCTCATCTGCAATCACACAAGCATTTGTGTGGCCAATCAAAACCAAATCACAGTAACCAGCTGGGATTACTAGATTTCTTTGTTTTTATTCCATTTTGTATTAGTTCACCCTGCAGCCTCACCAGCAACTATGTGACTAAAAATAAGGGAAAGAGATGTGCAGGTGAGAGAAAGGAAGGAAAGGATGAGGAAGAATATAAAAAAGATATATCATGTAATCATACTCTAACACTAACAGAGTCACTGCCTTTTCATGTTATCTTCATTTGCCCCAAACATTGACATTCATATTCCATAGTTTCAGTATACAGACCTCCACATATGGAAAAAAACTGGGAATCCTTAAGGAAAAAACCTTCATGTGCAGGCAGGCTCGTAACCTCTGCCACAGTTACTGCTGTAGTAACAGGAACTGGTCATAACAAAGGCCCAAGACCACCGCGTACAATTTCTTAGGCATAATATCAATTATGCGAAACACTAATGTAATCTGTTAAATCAGTATAGACTATTTACTTCTAACCCTCCTCCAAGCAAACATTTAGCTTTGTCTGTAAAGGATTTTCAATTTTTTTTTTTCCCCCAAAAGGACCTTTGCCTTTATCTGAGCTTCAATTTTATCAAAGGGTGTGTGTGGAGGGGGGTTTCCTGGGTTTGCTGAAGAGAGAATAGTGTTGTTTTTCTTTGAGTCTTTCAGAAGAAAGATGTGAAAAGCAGGCTATGAACTTCAGGCACAACATGTGCATGGACTTAGCACAGAACTCAGGACTCAGCACAGTTGTAGAGGACCTTTGTACAGTTAAAACCTCAGGTGCTTCCAGTGTAGAGAAGAAGGGAAGTCAGCAAGGGAAGCCTGTCTTAACATGTTTCATGCTATTTCCCCATATAAACATGACAGTACAAACAGCACAGAACTGTAATTCCTATATTTTCCATTTTTAAAACTAGTAGAAATGCTGTTACTATGCTTCTATACTGTAAATAGGAGATTATCTCTTTGTCTCACTCATTAGGCACATCAGCTATTTGCCCAGGACTCCCGATTTCTGTGTTTTCATGGAATTGTACCAAAAATCCATTCCCAACTAACTAGCATGCAAACAAAACCAGAACAACAATGCCTATTTCATATATCACAGAGACTCTTTTCTGCACTGACAAGCTTTGAATTTCTCATTTAAAAAGCAATCCAGAAAAAATGTTTACTATAAATGTTTCAGTCTCCCTTTATGCATTATAAAGTAACATGTCAGGGAAGACAAGCCCACCTTTAAGGTGTTGCTGTCCCAGATCATGGTGCTATTAACCTCTAGTTTAAAAACAGTTCTGTTTATGTATGAGTTTATGTAGGCTCTTCTTTGATCTTTATTAACCCCTTGGTAGCAGCCACAGTCCCAGCTTTTTGGAGCGTTCTTTGAAGTGCTGGCATTCCAGTGCACACTGATACTTCAAAGAAGCCTCACTTAAGTACATGGTACAGTTCTAATCACGTATTCTGTAAGCACTATCTTATCTTAGGCTGATCTTATTATGATCAGTCTAAAATAAAGCTGCATTTCCAAAGACACCACCATGAGACACTGTTAAATCTTTCTGTCAAGATTAATTACAAATTAACTGAAACGAAAACTACTCCACTTTTCAACCAGAGGTTAACATGAAAACTTTCTTTTGGCTTGCAGCAAAATTAATTCAGACATAATTTAGACATGGAAGAATGAAAGTATAGCAAATTTGCAATGGGATGCTTTGGCTTAGTTGCTCAAAAATCTTTGCAAATCTCGCATATCCTACACTCGACTGCAGTCAACAACATTTGTTTGCAAAGTAACTACAGCTCATACAGACTCTATAAACTCCTATTCATACTGCAAATTACTATCATTCCCACAATATACAAAAAATAGGTACACTACATCTTGCTGGAGGCTTTTTCTCTGATGATGAGGAATTTTAACATGCAGTACTTGGTCACCCCTTCGTTGCCAAAATGAGCAATGTGTTATAAGAATATGTTGAAGGATACAATACGACAAAGGAGCCAGGTCAATCTTAATCTCCTTAGCCATTCCTGTTGGTTCTGATGCTTTCATCTTAAGCACATGCATAGGAAGTTCCTAGTTATTTTCCCACTAATTAGAGCAACAGCAGGTTTTCTGCGAGGAATATTTAATTGAAAAATTGAAATATTATTATTAAGATTAATTCTTCCCAGTAGCTAGGAATTTGACATTATCAACTTTCAGCATTTGTGGATAGAATATACATCAACTTTTAACCAAAACAAGAAAATCTGGTAGTTCTGTGATTTTGTTTGTACATTGTTCTGACCCCAAAAGTATTGAACACAGGAATTACAGTAAAGCTTTTCCCAAAACTCTTAGATTTGACCTGCCACAAACATTTCATCTCTTCTAGAAGAAACAGGATGAAATCACACTCCCATATATCTACACTTTAAGGGTTGTGGCTAACCTGTATCTTTTTTTTTTATAGCTTTCTTAACAGCTGGATACTTTTCATGCTTCCATAAAAATGTAATAGTGTATCCCTCTGATTCAATAAATACTTTTTTGCTCTATGTTCTTCTGTGGGAAGTTGTTTTTTTTTTTAAATCTTTTTTTATATATGTTTTCAGAGTCCTCTGCCAGAAAGGTCTAAAGTAACTGGATGGTTTTATTTAATTTTTTGAGGTTGGTTTTTTTTTGGTTGGGATTTCTTTTTTGTGGTGATTTTTTTTTTTGTTTGCTTTTGTTTGTTTGGTTTGGTTTTGTTTGGGATTTTTGAAGTTAAAATTACTACCTATTAACCAAATTAACTCAGCAATTCAGCAATTCAACAACTACCATAGAGAGGAATAACAAAGATGACTGTGACTTAGGCTCAACTTAACATTAATAAGAAAAAGACAAACCTCCCTGAGGTCTCTAAATGCCTAAATATCAAAAAGACATTAATTTTATATTTTTATTGTGGATAGAATTTGAGTGCATCTGGGGGCACAAGGAAATTCCCCCTTCAACCTCTGGCTTAATCATGAAAGAATTTGAACATCCTTGCATCTCTGCTTGAAATTATGGAAGGGAGAGCAGGCAACTCACTAAGGTCCACAGAACATTTAGCTACTGTTAAATAGCATCTTGGGAAAGGAATTCTCAATTCAGATTGCAGGTTAGGATACTGAAGCCTTAGGGACACCCAACTTCAGTATCATCTGCAGCTCTTCTACTCTCTAAAACAATTATAAACAAAGCTTTAAAAAAATATCCCAATCAAAATCAAATCAAATCAAGTATGATTTGATTTAAAGGTTAACATTTCTGTCTGTGATTCAATTTAGGATTTAAAATCTGAGGATAGCAAAATGTGGGAAATTACTTCATTGTGTAATGATTGCAGGAACACATGTAAGAGAGAGTTAAAGTAACTGCAAACATAGTACTGAGCTCTGAGATGGGAAACAATAAGCACAAGGCAGCAGGACCACTGAGAAGCACATGGAGCAAGCCTCCTGTTTCCATACTAGCCCAGCACCCTTAGGAAACAGCAACAAGACTCAACTCCCTTTAAAAAAGGCTTAACTTATCAAATAAATTTCTCCCTTGAAAGCCTTGCAAACTATCTCTTAAGAAAACCCCACAGCACTGATGATGAAGCACCATTTCCTAGACCACACAGAGAATTCTGTATTTACTGAAGATTAAATAAAGGGAATAGTAGCCTGCAAACACACCTTCTCTTCCGTTATATGTGATCAACAGAGAAAGAGATGACAGGCTGGCAATTCACAGGCGCTGCAGAGGGGAGCAAGTTCAAAACTGTTACTTGACATGGTCCTGTGAAAACTATGAAAGCTACTGAACTGCCTCCTGAGATCCACTGATGCCCCAAGGGTCAGGAAGGTTGTGAAGCCCTCACAACATTTACAAAGCAAAAGTGGGGAAGTCATCCTCATCGATGTTACAAAACCTACCAAAGGACTACTGTAGTAAAGAATGAGCAATGTTAAAAGTGCTAAACCACCCAAGGTTCCTTTGATAGAGTAATCCAAGGGCTTAGCCCAGGATAAAACCTTGTACATTGACACATCAGAAACTGCTAACTGAGAAGATGCAACCTCTTTTCCACCCACATGCCAAGAGAGAAATGTAGCAACAGAAAACTTGGTAACAAACACTCCAACTGATCAATACAAGACATATCTTAATATTCTTTCCTCCACATTCTTTCTCCTCAAGACTAATACTAAATGTTAAATCCAACATTATAAAACAGCATTGATAAAAGGACTGGAAAATGAAAGCCGAAGAAGCAACAAACCAGGAAATGTTTCCTCTTTCATTTCAGTGATTTAAGCATGACCATAACATCCTTAACTTCATTCCCCTCCACATTAGCATCCATAGAGACACATGTTTAAAATAATGAAATTTCTTCTCCAGGGCAGTTATTACCTCTCTTGACAAGGCTTCCGGCTTCTCTCTCTTCATCTAGCTACTCCTTTCTTAGTTTTTAAGACAAGTTCACTAAAAAAAACCCAACCAAACAACAACACACACAAACCACCAAAAATTAGGAAAACCAACATACCTCTTTAGGTTCTTTCCTAACATTGATACAACTTTTTCAATACTAAGCTGTTCCCATCACAGAGGGGAATGAAATGGAAACAACACTGTCACACCCAATGGGAAACAACTCAGCACCACCAAGAAACCCCCCATCAAAGACGAGAACCAGGGGCTCTGGAGTAACTCACATGGTTCTGCAGGCAAACCCCATCACTGTGGTGGTGCCATCAACCACTCTAAGGGCTCCTTGTCCCTGAGAAGGGGGACATGAACACAGCCAGAGGATAGAAAGAGCACAGAAATGTCTCTACCCCTTCTCACCAAAGGTCTAACCTGAAATTCTGTATCCCAAAATGTCAGTGGTGACTTAAGGAAGAGCAAGATTGATCTAATCATGTACAACTTCTCCCCAAGCACTCAGCCAGTTTCTAACTATTTTCAGCTATGGGGATTTCCTGAGTCTAATGTGGTTTGTCTATATATACTCCTTCTTCCTCCTAATGCATTTCTCTTCCTAGTACTCATCCACAGCGACTTCAAATAAATCCAAGTATCAGTGCCCTCAATCCCCAAGCTTGGGAAGAACACGGCAGTGAAAAACAACAAGGTGGAACTGTGCACATTTCTGGGAATGTTCTAACGTGTCCCTTCAGCACTCAGGTAAAGAGCTCTCCAGAAATCTTCATTTTTGGACTACAGAATTCCAGCTGTTTGCTTAAAACCAAGTATCTGACAGTGTAGTATGTGATACTGCTAATGCTCACAAAAAACTATAGCTGGGACACTGAAAAGAGAAATCCTTTAAGTACTAAAGAAACTCCTAAAAAACCCTATAAACTTACTATTTAAAATGTGGAATGCAAATGTGAGAACAGAACAGTTCTCTGTAATAACCATACAATTAATAATATTTTTTGCTGGAGCTGTTAATTCTTGTTTTATGTAAATTCTTCAGAGAAGATTATTTAAGACCACACCACTCTTAAATTATGGTGCAGATGCTTATAAGCATAATTTAAGTGCACTGCACCACAATGCATATTTTCTTCCTTGAACATAATCTCCCTCCTGCATATATAAACTGTATCTGTAATTACCTCTAGTCACACCTTTCTCCATTATTCAGCTTTAGAAATAACCATGCATTGATTGTCCCTGCTAAACTAATCTAACTTATTTCTTAATAGTCAATGATGAAAAATTGAAAGAACTCAAACATTTTGATACAATTTGTAACACAACTTTTTCAAGAAACCTTGTTTACTAAGTATATTAAATCCATCACAGAAAACACACATAAAGAGAAGTCATGGTAACAGACTTGGAAAGCATCATTTTTTTGCAGTTAGCTTCTCTCCTGACAGAAAAGTCAATTCAGACTGATACTCAAAATCAAGAAAAGACTGTTTCATTTCATCACTGAAAATTGAATGTTTTCACTTTCCTTTTCAGAATAAAAAGCCTATATAGTTTCTAAGAGATTTCAAGGATAAGATAAAACGAAATATTTTCCATTGCTGTAAAAACACTAATGTTTTCATGATCAGAGCTCTAGAAAGAATAAAAAACATTAATTTACACACAAACCAGTTCAGGTTTTTTTAAGTGACTTAGGAATTTTAATTTGGACTGTATCAAGTACAGAATATACACACAGCTACTTGTATTGGAGTTTGCAACTAAAAATTGAAGATACAGTAATGCAAACAATGGCAAAAGGATTCAAATAAAACCTGATCTTCTGCTACAACTTCTCAAGGTCACAGGATTAATTTTCAGTATCATGCACCATAAAAATTTACTTTGTTGTACCAGTCACTAAGAGGGATAGTGAATATGGTTTTCACAAACGGGATGGCTTTCATCTAGACTTTCACCCTCTTTATAGGGAATAACTTTCCTTAACTTTGGAAATGAAATACATGTGTGAAGCTATATGGGCAAACAGCAAATCACAGCAATAGCTATGGATTACTTACCAAGCCATATGATAGAAGTAACCAATCTTTGATACTAATCGCTGCAAGATAGTATTTTCCCCAAAAATTTCCCATTAGGGAAGGGGGCAGTGAGGGGAACAGAGACAGACTTGCAATTATCTCAAAGACTATATAGCACAATGCAAAGGATTTGGAGGAGAAATATTAATTTCTCTTTACTATATTTTAATAATTGGTAATAAAAGTTGTCAAGTCAAAGTCAGCTATGTTAAGAGAACCTCAGTTCAGTTCATTTTTCACATAGAAGCTGTTGTCCAAAGTATTTTTTTGGTTGTTTCTGTACAAAGCTGCTAAACATGGTGCTGCTAAAGGCTTTGGAAGTTCACAGCCTGTATACAATTCATAGGCATTTGCTGATGCAAAACCCCTTTGAAGATGCTGCCTACCTTTCCCTGGGTTGTGCCTCTCAGGTTACCCCCATCACACCCAGACTGTGACCTCACGTGAAATCAAACCCACTGAGAAGAGTCTTGGGTTCTGTCCACAACAAACAGGCACTAATCCCATAAACCAACAAAGAACTCTTGTCCAGAATTTTATATACTACAAATAAATAGCATTAACAATAATAATAAAAAAATCTCTGAAATATTCTCTCTCTCTCTGAAAAATGTCTCTGAAGTGGCTACTCCAGAAAGATCAAGACAAAGAAAGTTGCAGTTATCTTTCATCAGTGCTATCTCCCCAACAACATAAGCAGTACAAAGAAGAAAATTACTTCCCCAGATACAGGAGAGACAAAAAGCCTATGAAGCACCAAAGAAAGCATCTTGCTGTGGAAGTCATGGGAGATAAAAATGAGAGGGGAGGGATTATGCATCTGCTGGGGATCAAGCAGAGAAAAGAGGACAGAGTTGGGAATCAGCTGGACAAGAGTCAGAGCAGAGAAAGGGGGGGAAAACCCAGGTCTGGCTGGATAAAAACGTGGAAAAAGTAATAGATGGTCAGAACAGAAATCTGAGGAAGAATTAATGAGGATGGAAAATGCAGTCAGACAATAACAGAAAGAAAGCTGGGGGGGCTGGAGAAATATTTATTCTATAATGTCTGTATTTAGTAAATGTGATATAAGTGATCCTGTTTCTATTGCTCCCTGAAAATTGGACCTCATAATCTTAATCCTGTCCTACAATATTAGTCTGGTCCTCTTTTGTTATTTTTCAGAAGAGAAGGGGTGAATACTGTGTGTATGTGAATACTGAACACAGTATTTCCACTTCCAAAATTTCCCTACCATGAAGTAATCTTGCAGCTGCTCCTTAAAATAGCAACAATCTCAATCATACAAGTCATGTCTCACCTATCTTACCAGTAAAAAAATATTTCAAATAAATGCACCATCACTCAGCTAAAATCACATCTTAACATCTTCAGCAGCAGTAGTAAAGGCTTCATGGAAGTTAACCAATTAATTAATACAAAATGCTTTTTAATGATGTCACTATGAGGTTCTTTAAGCAAGGACAGGGAGCACTGCTTTTGCTGCCTTTTAATGTTTGAATCAGGAGCCTGCTGCCTTAATCTGACACACACTATAGTATGGCAAAGCTAGACAGTGTTTTAGAAGCACAATGCAGAAATATGAAAAACCCCAAAACAACCTAACATAAAAACCCTTTAAAATGAGTGATGAGGGCCACAAAGCACATTAGCGTGGGTATTGGATAAAAATGCAGGCCCTGGTTCACAGTTTTGATATGGCCTTTCTTTCATCTGTCCTTAAAATTACAATCCCTCAAATATTTATTTTAAAGGGTTCACCAAGGACTAGCAAACATTCAGGTTGAATCCTGCAGTTTTCTTATTCTTTAGAAGTTTAAGAACAAAAATATTTTCCTTCCTAGGGTAGGCAGGGTGCTCGTGCAGGTTATTTGGTGCGCTCGTAATTTTGAAAATACTGTTTCAGTAATCAAATTTTAACATAGATATTTAGAATCAGAGAACATTACAGATGTGTAACAAACCACACAAATAATAACAGCATAAAATAAATCTAGTGAATGACTCTTTGGAATTTAAGTGTTTTCAATTTTTTTGTTTGTTTATATAAATGTTCATTAAAAACTATATATTCATTTATTTAAAAAAAACGTATTCTTGCATTGCAAGCATTACTGTACAGTGTGTTTCCCTCCCCTTACCATAGCCATATGCTTTGTCTTTCCAAGTATCATTAATAAGGAAGTTGCCTTAAAGCCCATTCAAGTAATGGGTCAATATTCCTAGATCTGACATACAAAAGAACTTCTAAAACCAAGCTTGTCAATTTTTCTTTGTTTATTTTATGTCTATTTTTTTCTCTTGTTCACCCTCCTTTGAAGTTAGTCTTCAAAGCTTCAATATCAATAGGAATGCAGCATTAAGGATTTTATGACACTGTGCTACTTAAACTTTTATTGTTTTGTTGCAAAATCATAATCAGAAGGATTAGACTCTTGTATTTGGCTTTTTGTTTCTCTCTTTCTTTGTAATTTACTCTTTTTTTTTTTTTAATTCCAATTCCAGCATGCCATAAATCTGTAGCATGCCCCTTTCAATCCTCCCACATTGACAAAATAATGCAGTTTACACTTAAACATGCTCAAGAAAAAAATTAACATTCTTTATCATTTTCTAGCAGAGACAGTTAATACTCTCAGGCTACATTAATAGAATCTTTCTGCTATTGTAGAAAGTTTGATAGCACTCTTATTTCAATGTCTGAATTTTTCTCCTTTTTTTGACAAAGACAAATGATTGCCATCAATCAAGATCCAATCGGGTATACACAGAGTCAAGCAAATGCATCACTCTTTACTGGTTTTCCTGCTATTTGTGCAGGCTTTGCTTCATATTATTTTATAGAATGATCAAAAAAGCAGCCGTAAGATAGATCATTCACACCCACTGTAAAATTAACTTTCATGAATAATGAGAGTTTTACACCTCAGATAATGTATATGTTATACAGAAGATATTGCTAGAGTTCATTTCTGGCTGGAGATTATGTAAATGATACTATATGACCTCTATCATTACAAACAGGACATGCAAAACACATATTATTTCATACATCATTCTAAAGTAAGTCAGAACCTAAAGGAGAATCAGTCATTTATAATGTTCATGGTGAAGAGTTAAGGTTGCAAGAAAATGATATGAAGTACCTCTGATGTTATTGACTACTCCTCTTCTGAGCCTGTTACTTATGTGCTCTAAGCATACTAGAAATAACAAAAATGAACCTTAGCCCTTTTGTTTCTTATTAAGAAAATCAGTATTTTGTTTCTTGATAAAACCATTTATCTCAAGACTAAACTAAGCTCATAATAACCACTTATGTCTATCAAAGTCAATGATATTGAATTAATAGTAACACATACAGCTATATTTATATAATGGATGAATAAGTAGTTCAATTTCTTTTACACAAAAAAATATTTTAAATCACTTTCCTTATGTTACTTCCTTATCATTGAACAATAAGCTGAGCAAAGTTAAATTGCTTAAAGATTTCCTAAAGATAAAAGGTACCATTCACCGTGAAGGCTGGACAGTTGATACACATATGGAATCAATGATGAACTCTAGGAAAGATCTAGCAAACCAAGAAACCCTCAGACTTCATTGCTCCAGACTTCTTTTTTCTGCACCAATGAGGAACAAAAACAGTATGAAATGTGGTTTAAATTTTGAGGCTTACACAGCTCTTAAGTATGCAAAGGCCTTTACAAAAATATCTAAATAAATCTATTTATACAAACTTATATTTTATTATTTATATTTATGTAGGTTGTGAAATCTCAAATAGCTATCAAAGAAATTCCTATTGCAAAAACATCAAGTCTTTGCTATCACCATGCAATAAAGTGAAAAATTCAGTTAATATTTTTTATTCGGTTAATATAAATTCAGTGACTCATATTATCCTTGGGTCAGGAAGAATACTATGCCACAGAGTTGATCAGTTTTTAATTCCCAGTATCTTTCTCACTTTCAAACCTCCTGTCTACCATTTCTTTTGTCTAATCCTAACAGAGTCACATCCTTCTGACAGAGAGGTTCAGTAGCTTCTGCTGTTCTGCTGGATCACAACACAGCTTAAGACACTCATCACACACCACTCTTAACACAACAACAAGAGATTAAGGCTCACCCCTGATTTATTTCACACTCTGGTACTGCTTCCTCAGCGGAAGTACACTTGTGACACTTGTCCTTCAATCTCCACAGTGTGCAGACAGTGTAAAATAATAGAAATTAGGCCTTATCCAGAAACCACAGGTATTATAGATTTTGTAGAAATCATCACTGAAAGACAAATCAGCTTTACAAAAGAAGATAAGTTTTGAATGGTTGAATAAATTTTATTATAGAACACTTGCTGCCTGGACAACGCATCATCCTGATGTTTGCATGTCGCATTTTTTAAAACAAATTTGTACAGCAATTTTCTTCCCAAGGGCCAATGCAGGGCAGACAAGTCTGTGTGATATTAAGAATTTCAGAACTGTAGCTTATCACATGAAAGCTTACAGCTGAATCTTCAGGCTGATACACACAATTTATACCTGCATAACTAGAAAAATTTAGTATTCATATTTACTATTTTTATGTGCAAATGTAGATCATTATCCTTCTCCCTTTCCTTCATTGACAGTTATATATAGGTATCCCTCACTGCACCTTTTTCTGAAGCCATTGCTTTAATCAGCTGCAGCTCTTGGTTCTAGAGCTCTCTGTAATTTTCATACCCCATTCCTCTCTTGGTCGAGGGTTTTTTTCACCATCTTCATGTCCCTTTCCACCAAGAAGGGAATGCTTTTACACATTTCTTCCCACTTTTCTTGCCATTTCTTTTCAAACTCTAAAATTGCACTGTGAATGAAGCTGAATAGCCAAGGCAAGGCAGTGTAGAAACATGGTATTTATATTGCCATTAACTACTTTTCTGTTTGGGCTTTAGTAGGTCATTTGATGCCCACAAATGGGCTAATCAGACACCAGAAGTCCCATGTCCAACTCCTTTACCCCTCTCCAGTTTCCTAATTACCTCAGAAAGGTTATTGTTCTAATTAGTCATGGCTGTCACACTTCTCCATACAGCAACTTCAGCCATTCTGCCAGAGCTGCACTTGAATCTGTGGCAACCAAAGAACAAACCCAAGGAAAGAACAGAAAACACTCTTCAGTGCCAAAAAGCAGGGTCAAATTACAGACCAAATAGTGAGAACTGCATTATGTAGTGTAAATATATTTTAATTCAACTCTGAGAAATAAACAACTTGTTTATGTCTTCCTTCTCCATGTTCTGAATTCATAAGAGTGTCTTCAACGCACAAAGCACTAACCTAAATTGGGTATTTACTCACATGCAATCCAAGAACCTGTCCTGTTTGCAAATATCCCTTCAAAGATGGAGAAATTAGTAATTTTCTAATACATGCACCTGAATAAAAAAAGGAAACCAAAACAAAAGACAGTATGCAAATGACAAAAGAAGTAGCAGTATGGAAAAAAATCCCATTTTAGTTTTGAGCTGTTTTTTATTTCTTAACAATTTTTTCGTATTTTCCTTTTCACTAGCACTAGTAGGATCTGAGATGATTTCTTAATATATTAAATGCCTCCTAATTACACATATATTTAATAACATGTCTTTGGGTAATTTACTTAATAGTAGTTGTGCAGCATTTACCTTGCCTGTATTATAATTTCAAAGTCAGCACAATAAAAGATACACTAAAGATAATTATTTTTGTGTTTTGTCTTTAAATTGTATCAAAACAACCCTGTTCCTCAGCCTGAGCATATATAGGGATCAGATATTCCAGTGTAAGAAAAAGTATGTCAGATTTAAAAGTATAGTTATCGGAAACTAAATAGGCCACACAGTATGAAACAAATTAATGATGTCATGTCATAAGAGTATGCTCCAGTCAATTTACTACTTTTTTCTCTTTTAAGGGTTGCCTTCTACTCTTTAAAGAAGAAAAATTTGTATTGTCATCAGTTCTGTTAAAAAAAAAATCAAACCTGCAAAGCCTAGATTTTTCACACCAAAAAAATCCCCCATAAAAATAATTTACATAGTAAATTATAACATTCTTGCATGAGCAACTGAGGGCAGAAGCTACCCTGGTCAGGGAGCAAGGCATGGGGTTCAATGTCTGACTTGTTCTTCAATCTAAACAGCTCTTAGATTGATGTCTAACAGCACATTATACATACAGTAAAACAGCAGTTTATATTTCTCAGTGCTTGCTTGCTTCCTTGTTTATATATTTCAGATTTTTGACCAAATATAAGACATGTAATGACTTAATCCCAAAAACACTTTTCAAATGGTACTATGTGTATGTCTTGTAATTGAATCAATAAATTTTCATGGCCCAGTGTTTACTTTTTGCTGAAGAATGAACTGTAGCACAAGAACCAGTTACAGCCATTATACTGCTAATGTGGCAAATACTGTGGAGTCAGTTTGAGTAAACTCTACAAGGTTACAAGGTCAAAATAAAAGACTGCATAATTTATCAGATCAGGCAAATCATTTTGAAAGTACAGAGTTAAGTGCGGCATTAGTCCGATATTACCGCCTTTCATGAATAAAGGTTGGAATCCGTGTTTATTCAGTCATACTATAGATGGCATGTCCTATATAAACTTCATTCATTTAAAGAAACCCTGACACTGTCACTATTTAAAACAGTGGAACATAAGTAATACATGTTGTTCTTTCAGGATAACCATCCTAAATCACCTAACAATGTTGATCTTCCAAAATAACATGTCCTAGATTGCGAAGAAATAACCTCAAGCAACACTACTGATTGCAGTCCTTTTTTCCCACAAAGTTTTGTGACAAATTCAGTCTCAAAAAGCCCAAAACTATATAATTTTCTTTTTAAGCTTACTAAAATATGCAGCTGATATATTTTCATGGCATATAAACAATAAAGAAGCCAGCATGAACGTCGCCTAAATGCCACGATATTTCTGACTTTTTCTGCAAAATTTTACTGCCAGTCTCAATTTTGGACCACTTTTAGTTTTGTCCTTAGCATTATAACATTCAAATCTTCCTACTGCTGTTCACTAGTTAAAAAATCAGCACAATTTTAGCAAGATTAGCTATATTTGTAATGGAAAATTTAAAAAGCAAGATAAAGAATGAAAAGAGGTTACACTGTTCTCAACTGCTGGACTTGTTTTCATGACTGGTGGTTAATTGAAGGTATGCAAGTAGAAGGTCAGTAGCACTTGAACTAGTATTTCATCCTTAAATTTATTAGAAAGGAAATCTATGGATAATGCTTAAATGTTTGCAAGCTAAAAGGTGGAAATGGAAGGAAAAATGTGTTTGGGCATGAGAATAGGAGAATATTTCTAAAAATAAGTAGCAATGCCAGGGAGACTGATATGACAACTCCATATCTTACAGGGAGAACATTAATCAGCCTCTATTCCACAGTCAAAGCAGTTTGTATTAACTTAGGAAGAGAAAATTCAAGGGCATTTATATTGGGCAAAGGCATCCCCTTCACGAGCAGCAGAAGACCACACATCACTCAACTCCCCACTCTCCTGAATGCAACATTCAGCTCCTGAAGAAATTCTCTTTTGGGGAACACTGCTGTAGTCAACTTTATCTGCCAAAATTCAATATTATCAAATTACTGAATAAGAAACAACATCGAAACAATGTTATTGTTACTTTCAATAATAAAACCACTATTCTTCAAATGGATTCATCTCTACAGTCCAGAGCACCAAACTGTGTTTACAATTACCTTCGGAAAATTCAGCTGAAAATGGAAAGAGTGAGCAAACTCCTACATCACAAAGATAATACAGTCTCAAAAATACCATGTTTGCATTTTTTTTCCCCCAATGTTCTCCTCCTCTAATTACACACAGGCAAATAATATTTTTCAAGAGAGAATAGGAGGTGCCAGAAAAAAATAAATGTTGGCTATTTGCAAAGAAAGATTTTATAAGATGTAATAAACTGTTGCTTTTTATGAGAGCTTACCAGAAAAATCAGGGAAGAAAGAAATCTTGTTTATTTTATTACAATAGAGAAATAAATAATTTCAAACATATAAGAAATGGACATATTAAATGAGTGCATTTGGTGATTTTAACATACAGAACCACATTATTTCTATCGTCTCAGATACTCTCAGTTACAGTTTTCTACTTGTTGAGAGAATAATGATTAATTGCACAAGAAAGCTGAACAAATAAAAAGGAAAGGGAACACTAAAAATAGGAGAAGATAAGAAGTAAAAGAAGAAATGAATCAAAGAATGACACAGTATCACAGAGTTTGAAGAATGACCAGTCCCAGAAAGTTTCCCTGTACCTCTTCAAGTACTCTAATACGAACTGTGGGAGGAAAAAGACATTCAGGGAATATGATGAAAATGTGGTGTTGGCAAACGATTCATAGCTACAGCAGACAGATGTATCCGAAGACTAAGAACTAACCAAGTTCAAAAGAAACCCAATGGGATTAAGGATATGGGTCAAAGAGGGAAAGAGGGATTAAAGAAGAAACATGCCAGAAAGAAAACGTTTACAGTGAGCAGCAACAGAAGCAAGGAAAGAGAACATGCCCCTGAGCAACATTGCTTAGCTGCCTGAAAAGAAAACCAGCTTCATTCGTCTGGGATTTCCTCTCATCAGATAAAAGTGACAGTAGCAATGCAATCTGATTTCTGTATATAAAGGCACTCCAAAGATAACTATGCAAAGGAGAAACATCTGCTCAGCATGCAGCAGACCACCTCTGCTCTGGCAGGGGAAAGGTATGATGGGCAAAGGACAGGAACATCAGCAACAGCTGTGCTCACTGCAGACTGGAGAGGCTCAATTATCTCTCTTCTAATCACTGTCTCACCCCAGCTAATAGGAATTGTGTGACGGGCAAGGGCCTATAGGTAAGAGGTTACATACAGGCAACATTTCTGAGGCTCTTATTTAATAGTTTGGAAAAACATTTCAGTAGTCACAGTACAGCCCACATATAGATGGAATACATAGATCTAGTGAAGAGAAATTAAGTGTAAATCCTGCTCTTCCAACAGACTGTTCACAAGTAATAAAAAAAACCCTCAGGGCAAGGAGGGGAGACAATGTTTGAGATTTGCCAGAAAATAAGCTTTCAGGTCAGTTTGTGATTAGTTCAAAAGCAAACTGACAAGTCCCAAACACTTTTAATAAAAAGCTTGAAATAAGAATGGACATAAACACATCCTTTGATTATTACTGTAAAACATTTTTTTTAATTTCATTCATTTACTTTTAAGTTATCTTTACACAGTCCTCTCAAGACTGATACAAAACACAGAAATAGTTTTATTGACCAATTCATCCCTAAGCACAACTGTTCTTCAGGCTTTCATAAACTAGCAAGAACAATTTACCAAAGCAGAAAAGGCAAAAAAAATGGAGTTAATGCTTTTAAAATGTACGTATAACACAGCTGCATTAACTGTGTACTTAATGTGGGGCTCAGTTATTCTCTGATCTGTTTTAACTTCAATTGCAAGCTGTTTGGGATACAAAATAGATCTTCATATTTTGCCTACTGCCACCACAAGGTAACTGGAATGCTGAATAAATGACTAGAAAGAATTCTTTTGCAACTACTCAGTACTTAAAATTGGCAGAAACCAAAGTAATTTTTCTTATTATTTCAAAAATCCCAGAAATTTCTACAATGGAATCAGATTTTTGAAAAATTACCACTTCCTGAAAAAAAAAAAAGTATTTAAAAAAATTCTATTGAAAACAGTCAAATCATTCCTCCTTGACATGCTAGCAGAAAAGAAAAAAACAAAAACAAACAAAAAAACCCACTATGTCAAAATTAAAAAAAAAATGCATTCCAGAAGTACAAAAACTGTATGTTTAATTAGGTGAGTAATATGCTTCTTTTTTTGTCTTCTGCACCAAAAAAACCCTGCAATCTGTAGAAATTTGCTACATTCACTGAGGCTTGTGGTTGACGTTTCAAGGCTGTGATGATATCAATGATCAAATTACTGTCTTTTGGAATAAACTCTATACTGCTAAAGTAATGCTTTGAAGTAACCATAATACAATTGTAATGCATTTAAATCAAATCCAATTTCTCCATAAAATATTCTGAATACCTTGCAGAGCTCACAGATTGACTTACTTTAACTAATATCAAATTTCTTACTGTTTTGACCTAAGGAGAGAATAGCTTGAATTTGGTCAGAATAAACCTCACACTGGAAATGTTTCAAGACAAAGAACCACCTCTTCCACTGACCTGAACGGACAAATAAAGGGGAGCAGAAGGAAACCTGGAAAGAAAACTAATTCAGTGCTGGTAAGGTAGTCACAGCATTTCTCCTTCCAAGTTTTTCTTTTTTCTCTTTTTCTTTTAATCCTTCACACAAGTCTCACCAGACAGATACTTGGTCTAGTTTTAAAAGGCAAGATGAGATACACACACATGCAGGAATGTTCCTTCCATCTCAAACTTCTGTTGTCCTAATAGAACACTATAGCAAAACTAGCACAGACTTTCTGTTGTATGGGACCAAAAATATAAGATAGGAAATTCTATGACATATGTACAATCTTATGTCACTTGATTGTAGTTCTTACTCTAAAACATAATTTTGTCATTGTCCAATCAAACTACATATACACAGCATTATGGCAGTTAGTCATAATTTTTTAATAACAGAATGACCCAAGCAATTGATTCCCACAACAAGAATTATATGTAATTTCTGTGGAAGCACAATGCTAAAATTTCACAAATCTCTGTCATTAGCCGTTTAATTCTTCTCCCAGTTTGACTTGTGCAACACACAATGATGCAGTACAACACACTGACAACCATCACATACTGAACCACTTCAGTACTTCATTTAAAATTCTTGACACTGTGCACCAAGTAACCCTTTTTAACAATCTACTGTACTTTTCTCCTTGTATGATCAATTTTCCATAGCCATTTTAAACATTTCATATAAAACTTCAGAAGGTGGCTGCTGCCTCATCTACTGCTAATGAATTCAGGTGCTATTAGAACTGCCGACCTTGTAATGGACTATTACTTTTTTCCTTCAGGAACATTAAAACCATTACATCTCATTCTGTTTGCTTTACACCAAATAAGCAGCTGTCTTAATTATTCCAATTTTATATCTTTACCCTTAGCTTCATAAATATTCACAAGTTCTACCAATACATCTTTATCCAAAACACCCTAATAAATCAAGAGGTGACAATATTACACACCCTTTCTTCTATTTAAAACATTTCAGACATAAAAAAAAGACAAAAAAGTATTTCTTTCGTGTACCCCAGACATGAAAGAGGGTGTGGACAGGCCAGCTTTTCAGCACTACATCCAGAAATGTGCCAGAAGTAAAACTTTCCTGGGCAGATACCAATTTGCTAAATATCTTCCTCAACATTTGCTGCTGTTAAAATAGAAGGATCATCATTACCAGAGAAGGATGCAAATTTTACAGCCAGTGTAAACAACTGAGTCTACTCTGGCCTATTAGAAGTCAGAGGGAAAATAGTGTACATCCAGGATCAGTAAATCTGACCAACCAAAGGTATAATCATTTCCAAATGACTAACATTGAAAGGAAACCTTAAGGAAAAAAATTGTATCTATTATCACTATGCCTAAATAGGATTATTCAACCCTCCTGAGATAAAGTTATGTATTGAGTGAGTGTCTAAATACTAAGAAAATTTGTGAGAAGAGAAAAGCAAATGGTTTCCTAATTATCTACAGCCTATTAACATGCAATCCTGATTACTAGCAATTAAAATCTCCTTAAATTTTATGACAAAAGTTCATTGAAACGTTGAAAATTATATGCTAATTATTGCACTGTAATGCACATGCATAGTGTGCATTCTGACTACAGACACAATAAATAACGGAATATTGTGCACAGTGTAACTTGAAACTCAACTTAAAAATGCAACATGCTGATTTCATATTGTAAAAATTCTCAAAAGACTCATTAAGCCATATTAAAGAGTCCTATAAGAAATAGCAGTTGTCAGTGTTATCCTATTGCAAGGTTATCAGAATACACTAAACAGTACAACAAAGTCTAAATAAAAAAATTATTATTTAGATCATAAATAATTTTGTCTACGTCTATGCTACAAAAATTCTCTGTTTACCCAAACAATTAAACATCTTTTGGGGAGCATTTTCGAGTAAATATTCCTTTCTCCTTGAAGAAAATATGTTTCTAGTTTCTCCACAGGAATCAAAGAGGGTTTGACATTTACGAACCTACATTTGAAATTAGTACCTATGTAATTCTTTAGTCTATATCCTGAACAAACACTGAGTAAGTGATTAAACCAGAACACCATCCCAGAATAAGACGACTGACAATTGAGACCTTCTTCAACATCGTTGATCTGCCACATATTTCCCCTCTACTAAATCCTGAAATATCACCAAGATCGTGTGTTTGATGATCATCACCATCCTTAAAAAAATAAGATAGTATTACCTGAATCATAATTAATTAGGAAGAACTGTCTCTTGGTGTTTTGCTGAATGGGATCCACCTTTCTCCCATTTTTCTCCTCTATGTTTCTCACCACCTCCATTTCTGTAGTACCGGTTATTGTAATTTGAAACAATATTTTGGAACTAATCTTGTGGATGAAAAAGTTCTCCCTTATGCATTTAAGTAAAAACTTTAAAGAAAACTATTGAGGATGAGTTTCAAAAGAGTAGCAACATCTCTAGCAACATCTCTTTGTTCTTTTATGACAATTCATTTTCCTTTTAACACTTCAGATCATTTTTAGATGCCTAAACGGTCTAGACATTAGGGTTGTTGAATAAAGTAAGCAGTCACACCTGTCATTATTAGCATATTTTCATAGATGTAACCTACCCAACACACTCTTAAAATTGCTGGTTTTATTCCTTTAGAAAAGGCACTTAGAGAACCTGGAGCACACAAAGACAAAGAACCTTCTGGGGGATACACAACCAAATAGAATGGATTAGAGATAGGTAGGCCAAGAGCAAAAGGCAGGGGCTGAAATAAATTGCTACTTACCTGCACATATTTGTATGCACAGTGCTACTGAAATCTAATATGGGGAGCAGGAGGTAGGATATTTAGTTTTAGGTTTGCTTTTTTCCTACAGATGGCTCAAAAATATAGCAAATATGCACAAAACTATAATAAATTACACTAAATCCCAGAACAGAGCTCTGTAGAGAGCACATGAAAAAGAGCTCCACCAGTGACTTAACAGAAGCCAGAAAATCCTTTTCCAAAAAAGCATTATTTTATTAAAGAAAAAAAAAAACAAAAACAAAAACAAACAAACCAACACCCAATACTGAACTTCAGCATAAACTCAGGTATTTGAAATCCATTTGCAACTATCCTTAAAAAACTCCCAGCTAATATGCTGGAGTCTGAGATGCAAGTCATACATTTGAAATTAGAATGAGGTTGTAGGTCACAAAGCTGTTTCAGCACAGGGTTCAAATATAAACATACATAAACTGGCTTCCATGCCAGACTAGAGAGATTTAGTACCTTGACATGTTCTGAAAAATATATAGGGACACCAAAAGCAATAAATATAAACCAAAAAGTTGCAATCATAAAGAGTCCTGAGAGTTTAATATTAATAGAAGAATCTAAAATTTATACATGGTTTCCCCTCAGTTTAAAATCCAAAATCTATTTTGCTGAAACTTTTTAAGTTATGACAGGAAAAAAGTCTCTATATTTCTTTATTGGTTAATGATTATTTTGATTATATTTTAGTACTTTAGGAAATATGGTAACAACAGGAAAAACTGAGGGTAAGGTACATCACAGCCAGTGAAAATAAATGTGTGTGGGTTCAGTCAACTCTCTGACTATCATGTAGCTTTAAGGTTGGGCCCAAGGAGAAATCACTCATTCTGATACAACAAAGTAATATGGTCAAGATCAGAGTACTTTGATTTTATGCTCACCTTAACAAGAATATGTGCCCTTTCAAAATAGAAATAGATACTAACAGCATTAGGCTACTGATCTTCCTCTTAAAAACAGTCCTAAGGAAACATAATGAAAGTAGTTACAGAGGCTGTTTTGTTCCTGGCATGTAAATATACAATCACAGGTTTCAAACTTAATCTATAATTTCATGTAAGTTGAAACAACTCTCTTTTCTTTCTATGCCAACTGTGATCAAAAAAACATATCTAATACTTTCACTCATTGTCATCATTAAAAAGTAGCAGTGCTTCCACAAGCTTTTGCACTTCATAAATTAAGAGCTGATTCGGGGAAGGGTTGGGAGACAGTTCTCATGCAAGTGAAAGCATCTAGTGTTAACACATAAAATAAAAAAATAAAAAAAAAAAAGAAAGGAAGAGCGAAAACATTCAGAAATAAAAAATAGTGTTTACTGGGCCCATGAAAAACAATTATTTGGCTTTGTGTGTTTTGTTCTCTAGGACACCAGGAAAAAAAAATAGATAAAAAGTATACTAGGTGTTCATAAAAGGTAGAACAGTTTTTTAAAGTTAGTCTTACAGTTATTTTTCAAGCCCCCAGTTTTAGACTAATGTTTTATGTGCCATTATTTTGCTTTTACTGCAAAAGGAAGAGCTGGCTTCCAAAGATAAAGGAGATTTTTGCTAAATGGTGAAGGTACAGAAATAAATGACCCACTTGGCTAGTGTGTAATTACACTGGCTGAGATTGTAACAATCTATCACATGAAGGAGGATGACACCCCACTAAGGGGTTAGTCAAAGGAGATAGCCTTTGACTAACCACTGGACACAGGCGATCGATACTCCACAGATATTGTTCTCTCAAAAAAACAATTGAGTTCTAAAAAAAAGTTTGAAAATAGATTCTGCCTCTCCTCCCAGATACTGATCAGAGAGTCATCTTGACCTTATTCTGGAAAAGCAATGCTTCCTTAAACAGGTATATGGAACAAATAAATCCTCCAGTGTCCTGCAAAATGTTTTTACATACAGTTTTGATTTCAGATATTTTCCTGGTTTTGTTGTTTGAAAAAGCTCCTCCAATAAGCAAATTAGAAAGCACATATTCTAATGAGAATGAGTCTGCCCTTATATGTTTTCCATCTCTCATTAACAGCATAAAGAAATCCAATCGGAAGAGGAAGGCAGGGAGCTAAGACTGTGAGGATGTCAGCAATCATGGAGTTTGCACTTGGCTAACAGCCACTATTCACATCCTGTTGTGATGAATACACTGCAAGTTACACTAAATACTCCTTTGCAGTAATCAAGTTAAAAGAGACATACACATTTATTTATTTCGAAGCTTGGAGAACAGCGACTTTCAAACTGTGAGTACCCAGGGAGAGCACTCTCAGTGTGCCAAATATTTCAGAAAGACCTCACAGCACCTGCCAACACCATCAGAAGAGGGAGCTTGGCTCTTCAGAGTGGCTTGTGATGCCAAGATGAGAAACAACACACCTGAACTGAGACAGAGAAGTTCCAGCAGTGCTGGAGAAAATTTTTGTTAGCAATTACAACACTTAGGCAGTGGAGTGGGACACCCATCAAGGTTCCATCCACCTAACTCAATAATGCCCTTGGCAACTGATCTCACAGCTGATTCTGGTTCAGCCAGGTCGCTTCCTCAGGCCCCTTCCAATCTGAATTTTGCTAAGATTTCATTAGGAATTTTAATACTAACAGAATATGTTTGGAATTTGTTTATTTGTGTGGTTGGTTGGTTTGAGAGGAAAAAAAAAAAATCTGCATTTTGAAGCAGCCTAGACTATAAGCTGTCCAGCAACAAAGGAAGTGACACTTTGGGCATTTAAGAATATAACCATACAAAATTCACTCAATTGTGACAATGCAACAGTAAAGTTCCAATAATAAGCTCTATCTTTTTTCAGCGGACTATAATTTGTAATTTAGAGGAGTATCAATTAGAGCCCACATTTCCAGATTGCAAATGAGAAGTATGAGGGAAGAATAAAAAATCCAAAGAAAGAAAAGCTACTGAGGTACCATCTGTGTAGCTGTTTCTTGCTAGCAAGGTGTGCTGCACGAATTAGAAGACATTGACAATTTGAAAAATAAATTAAGAGATCTGCTACTTTGAAGAAAATCCAACATTTGAGAATGGAGGCCTTCTGTCCATTTTTATGATTCCTTTAGCACCTAAAGCCACTGGTGAGGGGGACCCACAGAAGCCCCATTAGGGTACATCTGATGCAGAAGCTGATGGAAATGAAGCAGCTACTGTACATTCAGCAGATACTGAATCTATCAGTATTCAGCAGATATTGAATGTATCTATCATATGGAATATGTGCTGTTTTTTCTGTAAGAGGGGTTAAACTGGGACATCAGTCACAGGTGTCTATGTACTTCCAAAGATGTCGATGGCTTTGTTTTGCCTGGGATTTGCCAGTAAAATAAACAGCTAATGTGAATTTCTCTGCTTTACATTAACATCTTTCCAGTAGTGTAGATAGAGCTGTAGAAGAGTACATCACCAGCATGAGAGTATTCCCTTAACTTGATGCTTCCAAGCAGCTTCCCCCTTTTCCTCATTCCTGTCCATGTTGCTCCACAAGAGGTGGAAAATGAATGTACTAGACCCTTCTTGCCTCATATATGTCCAGGCAGGCAGAAAAAAACCCAAAATTGGCTTAACGATACAAACAAAAAAGTGTTGTCTGTACATGATGCAATGTCTCCACCTCCCAACTGGTCAGAAATCCTGAAAAAAGCTCCAAAAGACCTATCCAGACTGGAAAAGTAAGGAATACACTTTCCACTTGAACCCAAAGTAGGTGGGTTTGTTTTTAAACATAATCGTTATAATAGGGTGATTAAAAAAATTGAATTATATCTGAAAAATCAAAATAACTTTAAAATCAATATAATCAATTAAGTAGATAAGCATCAAAAAGACAACCTGAAATGAAGCCATGTTCACATAGCAGGAAATGTACATTAGCATGAAAACATTCATAGATTTATATTACAGGAAACAAAAAAGCAGACAGCAGCAAACACTGCTAAGAGAATATGCTCATGCAGAAAGAATATTCTGAAAATCATATCCTTTGGTTAAGAGGAGGGTATTGATTGAATTCTAGCATATATTACTTTTCTATACAGCCAGAAAACTGACTGCTATGGAGCTCAGGATATTAAAAAACCAATTCAGCTACTTTTCTATTCTCTTCAGACTTCTCCAATGTTCCACTGAAAAAAATCTGTCTACATTTAAACTTCAGCTAGGATAAATCAAAGTTTTCCTAAGAGGTCTTTACCAGCTATAAAATCACTCCCACAAATCTTAGGGCAGCAACAAATTCTAGTCCTGAACTTGAACCAGAGCATCTCACCTGCAACAACAGAACTCAAACACCTCCCCTCTTCCCTGCTGTCTTAACTCCTTGAAGAAAAGGGATGCTAAAATGCTACTAAATAAAACCTCTCTGTTTCCACTCTATATTTTGAATTTTGTTAGAAAATCACGGCAAAAGATACAGGAAAAATGAAGATTCTGGCTGGTGTATTGGAGCCAGAGTACTTCTTTCCACAGGGTAAATTAGTTGATACAGATACATGATTATCTAAAACCTTCATACTAACTGGAATAATAAAACATTGTAGCATTCATACTGCAAAATCAAAATGAGTTTATAATTCAGGTATAACCTGAGACTAACAGAATGACAGCTCTAAGTGTGTGTTTAAGGTTTTCATGTTTGCTTGCTTTTCTAGCTACACTTCCCCTTTCAATAATAGGAAAAAATATTTCAGCTCCTGATAACCCACCACATTTATTTTTAAACTTGAGCTGGAACTCCTGGAAGGATCAAACATCAGACTTTTTTTTTTTTTTAAGTTCTTCCTCTCCTTAGTAAAGACTAATTTCACCAACTATAAACAGTAGAATTCTGTACTACCTAATGTGAAATTGCAGTAATAAAATCTGAAAGTTCTGTCTGTAGCACCCTGACAGCCATTACCTAGCTCAGAAGCAGGAATTACAAGGATCTGCAGTACTATAACATGCATTTAATTCAGCAATTTCAAAACCCCCACACTTTTAAACACATATATAAAATAAACAGGGAACATTAAAAAATTATCATGCCTTGAAATAATGTATCTGTTTTGTTCTTTTTTTTTTTTTTTTTTAATTTGTGTTTTAGGCTGTAAGAGGTTGAAGCAGGAAATCACCAGGCATATGAAGAGGAATGCTAAAATGGAAATGTGTAAGAAAATAATAAAATATCAGGTTCTTTGTATTTCTCAACTTCATTAACTACACAGATTTTTCTAACATTTCATGTCAAAATTATTGGTGTAAGATTACAGCCCTAAAAAGATTTTTAATTCATTACGCAATTGATTTTTAAAATCTGTATATGCGTGTGTGTGCGTGTGTGTGCGTATGTGTGTGTGTGTTATATTTTAATATAATTCCAAAACTTTCAACTTCAGCAACATTTGAAAGGCCACAAAGCCAAGGTGTACTACAGCATATGGAAAACTTTACCAACTCCACTATACATTCGGCTATTCATATACGTCATATTACTGTTATTCTTGTTAATCTCAAAAACAATGTTTAGATTTGAAAAGTAAATGTTATCATAAAATGACTTCGTAATGATTCCTCTCACTTCTGTTTTGCACAACACTTCAATCTGCTTTCAGATTTATCACTTCAGATCCTCTTTGCAGTACTGGACTTGCCTATATCAGGCAGTAGTTCAGCATGAAGATTACTTCCACATCGAAAAAAACAGTAACAAAATGAATTTTTTACAATTCAGATTCAGAAATATTTTTTTGTCATCGTAATCTGTCATTCTTTTCTAGGTCCACTTATTCTACAGTTTATTTCTAAGTAAATCTTCAGTTAAAGCAGCAGTAAAAAACAACATAGGATGTGATTACTAAGTAATCATTCTAAACCACCAAACAGCAGACTCCAAAACCAGTAAAAATTAGACACCTACTTATACTGCTAGAGTGATTCTGATTGTTTATTCTACGAAAATCTTACTCAGTTTTTGAGATTCTACCTCCCTTGAGCCTTACATATCACACTGAAAAGATGCACCAGTGAACTGGTGTGCACCACAGGTCCCAGTATGGACACAGAGGCATCAACTGTGATTTTAGTTCCTGAACAGTCCAATCTGAATGTCTTGCATGCTTCTGATGATCTACACGAGCCAAGAGTATGAAAAAATAGTATTTTTGACCAGCACTGGCAACACTCTGGGCTATTGATGCAATTCTACTGTGAAGACTGACCTTCTGCAGAGGTGTTCAAATTTATTTAGGGACCTACCTTAAATTAAAAAACAAAATTTCTATTTCTGAAAACAACCTACACAGAGGTTCATGCAATAAAATTATCCTGATAAAACTATCAAGCAGATGAAGGCACAAGGCTTCTGAAAGCAAAGAACAATACAACCTGGCTTTACCATGCTGCAATATATAAAGCACACATCAAACTTTGCTTCCTTTCCCTGATAAAAACCAAGTGAATAAGCAACTGCCTGCTCAAAATACCTAGAAAAACACACTGCTGGCTTTAGCTTCAAAAACAATAAAACAAATATTATTTTTCTCTGTTAAGCTATTAAAGAAAGTGTAATTTAACTACATTCACAATGTTTCTTCCCAGTACAAGTTTCATCTCCGCCACTCACATTTTAATAATTCAGCAAAATACCATTTTCAAAATTTTGTGTAATTATATCTCTGTCTACTCATAGGAAGGAAAGTATTTGGCAATTTATCAATAGTAGTTTGAGCAAATCAGCAAATTCATCTTTGCTTTTGCAAGATGAGGCCTTTTGACAATGTAATAGCAATAATAAGTATACTAAAGTTGGAGGAGGGAGCGCTTGCTTGTTTTAAAGTCATTTCTACAATGATAGCTAGTTGATCATAAAATACAATTCAGGGGGAAAAACCACCCTTAGGCATGATCTATTTCATTTGAGAAGTAAACTCTATCATATTTGTGGGATGGCATTTGATGTCCTTCCCTCCCCTTTTCATTTTGAAGATTAGTCACTATCACTAGACTGAAAAACCTTTTCTGTTTCAGGCAAGGCTTTGTGTTCTCTCCTCACTCTGCAGTGGTTTCAAAGACCTCAGTCTTGACTGTATTTCTCTCAGTTATGCCCCTCACTCAGGCAATCACTTTAGCATGTCTATACTAAGTTGCAACTCTCCTTTCCGGACACTCAAGTCAATATTTTTCCCCATGCACCTCCTTTAAAAAGCCCTGTTGGCAAACCTTTCCAAAACCAAATTCTCTACCTTCCATTCTTTGTCGTTTACAACTCTTTCCCTATGAGACAGCCCTGAATTAAATGTGTTTTGTTCTCAGGTACCACATACGTCAAAATGGAAGTCTGATTACAATCCCAGCATTTCCAGTCATCATTTTTTCTGTTGTCTCTTTCAACATCTTACTGCAGAATTTTTGAAGTTAGAATTAGAAACCATTCCTGTATTTGCACAATGAACATAAGTAAGCTTTTTATTTTTCTCTAAACTCAGAAAAGAAATAATTCCCAAAGACGAAATTTATCTGCACACAACTAAAAAAAATCCATTTGCCTATTTTCATCTGGAATTCATTTTAATCTTTATGGAACCCATGTACCTTGTTGTGCCCTTTCCTCACTAAAAACTCTTCATTTGTTTACATATGCTAGTCATGTTTTCTGTCTGAGCACTGATACGGGCTGTGGAAGATGAAAATGAAATTCTTTCCTCAAATCTTTTCCTTGAAATGAATAAACTACCAATACCTCTCTCCCAAGAGAGAATCTCCAAAAGCCCTGTGTTTCCAGTAAAAGAGGGATTTGAAGACCTAGTTTTTCACATTATAGGCAGGTAACCACCCATCTGTTTATTAACAGGTGAGCATCATCAAACTGCTGCTTCCTTCCTTGTGCCCAGAAAGAGCAAGAAGCTCTTCAGCAAGAGGTCTTAGCATAATAAGGAAGCTTTTGGAAACAACAACAACATATATTACCAAACTCCTGAGATACGTTTCAAGACAGTTCTCTTCATAGAGACTTTTTGCCGTTGAGGCTTTGTAGGCTCTACACTT